>NC_134412.1:89627224-89802224 GCF_038048845.1 Mixophyes fleayi | reverse complement strand
CACTGTTCCTGCAGTACAGAAATATTATTACTTGGATATTAAACTACGTTCACTGTTCCTGCAGTCCAGAAATATTATTACTGCAATATTAAACTACGTTCACTGTTCCTGCTGTACCAAAAAATAGGTTCTCCTGTATAACTCCAGTCTAGTGGTACTCTCCTGTGCCACATATAATTTTTAAAGGCTTTGCCGAGTGTGTGTGGTTTAGTGGTACGCTTTCTTGTGCTGCATATAATGGAGTACCAAAATTTGGAGGATAAAGTAGGGAAAAATCAAGAACCACTTCCTCCTAATGCTGAAGCTGCTGCCACTAGTCATGACATAGACAATGAAATGGCATCAACGTCGTCTGCCAAGGCCGATGCCCAATCTCCTAGTAGAGGGCATGTAAAATCCAAAAACCCAAAGTTCACAAAAATTAGCAAAAAAACAAAATTAAAATCATCTGAGGAGAAACGTGAACTTGCCAATATGCCATTTACGACACGGAGTGGCAAGGAACGGCTTAGGCCCTGGCCCGTGTTCATGTCTAGTGGTTCAGCTTCACCCAAGGATCTAAGCCCTCCTCCTCCCCCCCCTCTAAAAAATTTAAGAGAGTTAAGCTGTCATCAACAACACAGCAAACAACTCTGCCTTCTAAAGAGATGTCATCACAAATCCCCAAGGCGAGTCTAAGGGTGTTGGTGGTTGCGAAGCCTGACCTTCACATCACTGTACGGGAAGAGGTGGCTCCTTCCACCATTTGTAGCATGCCCTCTGCATATGCTGGAAGGATCACCCACAGTCCAGTTACAGATTTGGCTAATGAAGGTGTGAATGTTGTACACCGGGAGGGGGATATTGATGTAGCTGGCACTTTACTTTTATTGACACAGATGAGGGAGGAGGTGACAGAGCGGGAGGAAAGGACTTGGGGGAAAGTTGGACCTGTGTGTAGTCAGAGTTACTATAAAATACCTCCCAATATTATTATTATTATAATTAATTTTTATTTATAAGGCGCCACTAGGTGTTCGCGGCGCCGTACAGGGACAAACGAAATAACAATACGAGGAGAGACGGCACAGAACAGTAAACAATAATCACAGTAACTAAGTGAGCTCAAGGCACAGCTAGAGGGGCAGGGGAAGGTCAGCCAACAACGGCACCAAGGAGGGAGGGCACGGATGAGAGGGAGACCCCCAGGGGAAGAGGAGGAAGTGAGAGGGGATGGGGGAAGAGGGTCCTCAAGGAGTAAGGCTAGCTAGCTGGCAAGCAGAGTTAAAAGTGGTGAAGACAGGAGGAGAGAAGACCCTGCTCAAAGGAGCGTACAATCTAATATATCTATTTGTAAACTTTTAACAAATGAGAAATTGGAAATTTCAACTCTGCACCCCAATCCACCCAGACCACATACATGCTACACCTCTTTTTGTACACTAGGAGAACTGGGATTTTTGTAGATATCCTATTACTTTTATGCTGGATGTCACTTTGCCACAACCTACAGTAAATTTACATTCAGTAAATATAAGTCATGATTTACATATCAGTTTAACCAAATGTCAGTAAAATATAATATAAAGTTGATTGTGATAAAGTTACATAGGCCCAAGAAAGAACAGCTTTCTGCTCAAGTCACATGATTGTGTTTAGTGCTGGATCATTATTATTATTATCAGTAATTAGTAAGGCTCCACAGTGTTCCACAGCACCAGACAGTGGCAATAAAAGGATCATATATAAAACAGGACATACAAGGTAAACAAGATAAAGCAGACATGAAAAGAAAGTGTAGAGAGGGTCAGCTCATGAGAGAGCTAACGGTAAAATGGCACAGGTGAGACAAGATAGGCGAGTGTGGATTAGAATTGAGATTGGATCAGTTCTAAGGATATGCCAGTTTGAGTAGTATAAGCGGGAGTACTTAAGCTCTAAAACACAGATGGGTTTTCAAAGAACGTTTAAAGATTTGAAAGCTGTGGGAGAGTCTGATTAATTTTGGTAGGGAGTTCCATAGGTTAGTAGCGGAATGTGAGAAGTCTGGAAGCTAGGATGTAGAGGTGATTATAGATCTAATTGGGTTTGAGAGAGAGTAATTCAAAATGAGATTTATAATGGGGTGATGTTGTTGAGAGATTTGTATGTGAATATGAATAATGTAATCTGAATTCTGGAGGACAGGGGAGCCAGAGTAGGTATTTTCAGAGTGGTGGTGTGAATATACTGCAGCAAGAGAAGAAGACCAGTGAGAGAATACATAAGAATTTTGGTTGTATTTGGGGTAAGACAAGGTCATAATCTGGAAATATTTTGAAGGTGGAGGCGACAGGACTGAGAAAGAGTTTGGATGTGAGAAATAAAGCAGAGGGTAGAGACAAGTGTGACAGCTCAAAAGTAATTAATATTCTACTTACAGCATACATTTCCCCGTAAGGGTCACTTCTCCATACTCATCCTTCTGGACCTATCTGCAGCTTTCAACACTGTCAATCACCCTCTTCTCCTGAACACCCTTCACTCCATTAGCCTTCATGGCACAGGTCCCCACTGAATCCTCCCACTTAGTGCCCACTTTGTCTATATCCACTCATTCCTAGCCCCCTACTCAAGACATTTTCTGTAATTGCGTTGTAATTACAGAGAGGTACATTCCAAGCATATAAACTCCTCAGAACTAGAATATTACAGTTGTTACCTAGCTAAACTATGTCTCACTGCCAAAACTCAATCTAGTTATGGATGGATAATAGTGGACAATTACTGTAAATTAGAATGAAAGCACACTATGTATATATATATATATATATATATATATATATATATATATATATATATATATATATATATGCGTCAGTATTCGAAGGACCATTGAAGCCAGAAATTACCATAACATATATTGCGGTGTCTGTTATTTTCTTTAAAAGTGGACTGTCTTTAAAAACAGAAGAACTCACAAGTGCTTTGATGCACGTGAAGCTTCACCTCTTCGTCCAGGTGTTTTTCCCAACTGCCATATGGTTTTTCCTTCAAGTGCTGGCGCTTACACCTATAAATGAATGGCTCTTAAAGGGGCTGACAGTTATGTATCCAGTCGTGTGACCCGTTTGTGACCAGATGAAGGATATCTACGTACACAAATCTTAAAAGTTTTGCTATCTGGTACGCATACATCTGCATAAGTGTGTCCTGGGTGTTTCACATATACTATATGGAAATACTGCGAGTTCACCCACTGTGACTTTGTTTGAGAATAAGCTGTAACTTGTATTCTACATCTACATCTACACATTGGATGTTATATTGCAGTTCTTGTTTCCTGGTTTCCTCTCCACTGGTGTTTCCGGTCCTATTGTGGGTTCTTGTGTGATCCCAATATTATACCAATATACTACACTATTGTGCGCCTCCTCCTCCATTTTTCTTTTATAGGCTATTTTCATGCTACACCGCTTGGTAAAGAGGATTGGCAGCCGCCTGCACAGGGGAAGTGTCTATTGAGAAGAATCTAGACTTTATACTGGACTATTGGTGATTTGTTACAAGTGACAATTGTTGTATCTTGTATTTTTAATATACATACATATATATATATATATATATATATATATATATACACATACATATATATATATATATATATATATATATATATATATGTATATACACATACATATATATATATCTCTATACATATGTATATACACATACATATATATATATATCTCTATACATATATATATATATATATATATATATATATATCTCTACACATACATACAAGTGTATGTATATGTATATATATATATACTATACACATGTATGTATATATATATATATATATATATATATATATATATATATATATATATAGATAGATAGATATACACATATAAATATATATATAAATATATATATCCCTATAAATATATATACATATATATATATATATATATAATTATAAATATATATATATATATATATATATATATATATATACATATATATATCTGTATATGTATATATATACACATATATACATAGCTCACAAATAATAATGTTGTGGATCACTTGCTGATGTCAGTGGCATATCCTAGCATCCTATTCCTCAGGGCTCTAGACTGCTTTAGCTACTATAAGTGACATTTTCAATTATACTATTTGGATAGAGGATCAGGGATTATTTTTCATTATTATGAATGCACATGGACAAGCAACCTTCCCTCATTAACCAGCTCTTATGGATTGTTGTGGGACCAATCTAGCATTGTTATAAGATCAAGGTGTGAAATTAGGAACCCTGCATTTGTGTGGGCTATTTATGGGGCATCTTAGGTTAATCATACTCATAATTGCTATTTACCTATTCTTCATTTATTGTATTATTTTATATTAAAGAAAATGTACAAACAAGATAAACAGACATAATTCTTAAACTCAGTTTATTCCCCATAAGATAGGCCAATAAATTGACTGAGAACAATCCCTAAGGTAAGATTAAAACTAGAATTATGAGGTAGAACATCAGACTGAGTAATCTTCTCCTAAAAAAATTGAGAATTAATTAAAAGCGTAATATTGACAAAGGAACAAAACCTTTCATCTTAGGTGTCTGGCTTTGGACCCAGGTCCCTGGTTCTTCTGGGAACTGCGGCCCTCTCCTTTGTATCTGTAGTTTTGAGGGTGTAACCACCTGGAATCTGGTGGGACTTGTCGATGCAGAGTTCTAGGGAGTGTCAGGAGTGGAGATTCTCAGTTTTGGGGTACATTGGCGGACATCCTTCCAAGTCTTGGCCAAGAGCCATTTATTTTGTTGACATATTAATTTGTGGAACTATATCTGATATTGTTGTTTTTCAGAAGGTTGCCAAGAGTTTTCAGCCCTCTCTGCTTTTAAGAAAAGTAGTGCAGGTAATGTCCTATAAGATCTGCAGATTTGCATCTTTAAAACGAAGGGCTGGTTGTTTACGAGCCTCACAAGAAATTACTTATTTCTGTCACGAATCACCCTACTAGTTGAGTTATCAGAACCTGTTGTTGACAAGAGCTTCACCTATAGCAGCACACTTTCCTATAGAACCAGATATGTTCACCGGTACTCAGTTGTCCTCAGGACTTATTCTCGAGTAGTGATATCTCAACTCCGGTGGGTAGGCACCACAGAGGACTTGACAGTGGAATGCTGAGCAGAGATCTGGTACCTATGGTAACTAGGATGCAGGATACTCCTGGACCAGATTAAGCAGGAACACAGAGTAGCAACAGAATGCAATTCCAACCTCCACCATTATATCAGATAGGCAGTATGGAGTAGATGATGGTGTAGTACCAACTGTGACCTGTGTCAGATGAAGCTAGAGAGCAGCACAGTGTCAGGGAAAATGCAGGAGCAAGATAGAGCATTAAATCTGTACTGTGAAACACTGCTGACACAGGTGAGTCTGATGGAGCGAATAGCTGGAACCACGATCCTGCGGCTGGGAGGTGATCTCCCAGACGAAAAGGCAGAGTCCGAATCCACACAAAGGTCAGGGCCACGAGCAAACAAGCAAGGTTCGAATTCAGGAAGAGGTCAGGGCCATGAGCAAACAAGCAAGGTCGGTATCCAGGCAGAGGTTACAATGGGAATCAATCAGGAAAACTGGCAGACTATTCACAGACACAGGAGCATGGAGAGCAAGCGTGTTTACACTATAACCGACAAAGGCAAAGTGAAGCTGACAGCTATTTAAACCAGTAGTATCCAATCAGGAAAGTTGTCAGATAGAGCTGCCGGTGAGAGGAGTTCAGGTGACCACACCCAAGCTGAGAACAACAATGCAGCAGCCAAAAAGAAAACAGCAATCTACCTGCTGTTCCTAACAATTTAATAGTATAGTGACATCCCAAGATGTCATTTCTAGGCAAAGAGGGTTCTGTGAGCCCTTTTAAGAAGTTGATAAATGGGAGAACGGTATTTTTAAATATTCATGTAGAGAGGGCATCTCAATCTCCTGAGTGATACCTTTAATATGCAAATTGTAATGTCTATCGTGGTTCTCCTGATCTTCTTGCTGCTTGAGGAAATTTTAGTTTGAGCTGTTGAATCTTTCCTCCATCTACTTTTGGAGATTAATCACTTCATCCATATTTTCTCAAGCTGATCAGTTATGTAACCTATTTCTGTATTTTCACATTGGAGGGATCTGAGCACCTTTTGAACCTCACTGTGAACTGGCTTCTACTTTGTTTAACGTCCTTAAGCAAAGCATGCGAGTCAGAAGAGAAGGGTCTTTATTGTCAAAGTCTGAGTCTTCTTTAGAGCGATGAAAGTCGTCCTTATCCATTCTGCAGTCAGTCTAGGTAGGTATTGGTAATTCATGGGTCATACCAATGGCTCACCTACCCCTCTCTCCCCCTTGAGCATGGTTCCTATAGGAGAATACTTTGTTTCTTGTAGAATTAACAGAGAAGTATTACATTTGTAGACAGTCTTTCAAATAGTTAAACAAAGCTTAGGTCCAAGGATGGAGGACCTAAAAACTTAAGTCACATCATAGCTGCTAATAATAGAGGTGTAGTTAAGCCTTGGTTCCAGCAATATGTGCTGTTCTATAAAAATTTACTGAGCTGACAAAAAATGAGAAGAATGGAGTATTCTGTCTGTGTTTGGGAGGTGAGAGGCAGCCCAAGCCTGGTGAAGCAGCTGGAAATTGCTGATTATTTAAACTGATCAAAAGTAAATAAGGTTTACATATAGCCATGGTAGAATAGTGATATTTTCTGATAATTTTGCCCAGTGAGTACGTAATTTGTTATACAGACTTCCACAGGTTTAAATAAAGTGCAACAGTCCTTAAATAAGAATACTTAACCCAATCACAGTTAAGAAATGTGAGAAGTGTACAATTATGAGTCCTGGTGCCCAAGGACAGGTCTGAGTGTGGTTGTATATGTTGCAGCAGGGCTGTGGGACACAACAGCGATAGGCTGGTACACCAGGTCCCCCCCAACCCTGTTATACACTCAGCATAGCAGGGATGGGGGGTACCTGGTATATTTTCTGGTGAATGAAGTATGTTTGCTGTGTGCTACTGCAGTGTCTGCATTGCAGCAACTGTTGCCTGGCTGTGGAGAGGAGGTGTGGGTAATACGAGCTCCTGGGCAGATGACCCTGTGGTCCAGTTCCTGGTTCAGGTAGGATAGGTGTGGCAGATGGAATGCGGCTCCCAGTCTCTGATGGCTTGCCTGTGTGAGCACCATTATCTACCTATTCTTGAAATGCTTCCAGTATATATACACTTCACCACCTGGAATTGTAACACCTGCACTTTGCTAAAACACCCCTTCTCTCTGCGTATTCTTAATTTCAGCTTGAGGCTAAGGAACGGGTCAAAGAGTCAAGAAATGGGACACATAGGGGCTCCACTGAATTCTCCCATCTGGTGCTCACTATGTCCATCGGTCTTAGCCTCTTACTCATGATGACACTTTATAAAATGATGCAGGATAGCATGTATAGATATGTTTGTTTTTCTATGGTATTGTAATGACAAAAAATATTATTTCAAGCCACATAAACTCATTAGAACTACAATATTCATAAGAACTACAAAATGCCATTGTTCAGGATTACTATATCATGATGGTTCAACAATAAACTGGAGGTAAAGTTTTTAATAAACTGAAGGTAAAATATGATAGTTAACAGAGACTGCTTTTAGACTACAAGCAATGGTTTCCATACACTGAAGTACATGTGCTAAACACTTTAAGTGCACATACTGAGTAATTACATAGCCATTGAAATCACCATCAGTCATATAATATCAGTGTCACAGCATCATTGAGACACCGTTATGTGCAGTGCTTAGTAATTGTGACTTATTTATTAACCATTAGAGGTTGGATATCACTTTAATATAGCTTCTCCCGACCACAGGATTGACACTATCTGTGAATCAAAGTAAATGTTACAGCAAATAAGACTATAAAATACCAAAACTTTCACGGATAAACTATTTACCCAGCCCTTCCTCTCTCAGGAAGCCACCAAAACTATCATGCAAGCACTTATCATCTCCCGCCTCGATTATTGCAACCTCCTCCTTACCGGCCTCCCCCATTCCCATCTTGCACCCCTTCTCTCTGTATTCAATGCGGCTGCAAGACTCATCTTCCTTTCTCGCCGCTTCTCCTCTGCCTCCCCTCTCTGCCTTGCCTTACACTGGCTCCCCATCCGCTACAGAATCTGTGGTGGTCGGGTACTGATGGGAAATCCTTCCCTTACCTTGTCTCCCAGATACGAGTCAGGTTCTTTTCTCTTTTGGATATCCGGTGGTCAGGAGATAAATACTTCAATGAAAGGGACAAAGATTGGTCAAACAACTTGATTTTATTGAGAATGCGGTAAGGATAGTTTTGGTAAGCCACCGCGCCACTGACCCCTTCAGCTCAATAGTAATGACCAAATAATGCGTCTGATCAGCATAGAGCACAATAGCATTTAACATATAACATACACCTGGTGAGTATAAGGCAGAATAACGATAACATCTTCAATACACCTTGTCTAATAAGGCTCACTGGTAATCACAGTTACTACTTTCACGTTAACAATATCTGACTGGTGATGAGGCAATAACCATCAATAATAACCCATCAAGACTCTTACGGTCACTACCGCGCCCACTAGAGGGCTACTTCTTATTCAGGTGTTTGGGGTACCGTGCTATTCCCTATGGGTCAGGCGCCCCACTTTTAGCATCTACTGCTGAGTTAACTTGAATTGCAGCGGTACCACTAACACTGAATGTCACACCTTCAATATTAATAAATCAATTCTTAGGTAAATCACATAATATTAACATCATCTAAAACATTTGGTGCACCAATATTATCCCCGGTAACGTTATCATATTTTCCACTCAGTCCTGGGCTGACCTGTGCACAGGAATTTGGGTAGTGTTTCAATGTCCTGCAGAGGTTTCCATCAAGGGTCAAGTATTATAGTAGAAAGCAAAGCTGTTGCTCATTTCAGCCACAAGATGGCGCTGTTCTCTCAACAGTCAATGAATCTCTATCAGCACATGTACTCTGCAGCAGGGTATAATGTCCAGATATCAGCACACACACACACACACACACACAGGATATAGCTGAAACGACCGTCTTAATTGTTCCCTGCAGCCTGTGTATAGGTATGACCTGGGGGAAAAGCTCTCACAATCCTTCCTTGTACAAGAATGCAATGTCAGTTTTGGATAGATTCTTTCATCACTCTTCCCTCTGACACTGGGGTGTGTGCAATACACTGCAGGCTAAGGTTTTACCTTGAAAAGAGTTCTGTAGTTAGTGAATACTGTCTTTGGTGCCCCACTGCGTGTCCCCAGCTGTTCTCCGTCCGCTTTGCTGGCAATGTCACAGTTCTGGCAGCAGCTTATCTTCTCTCTGCTTGGCTGCACATCCTCCCCATTGTTCCTTCTACCATGCTGCTCCCTCTTTCTCCTTCCTGCACAACCTCTTCCTGTCACTCCCCCAGCCAATCAGGGCCTTCATCCTCCTCCTGTCAATCACTCCTGGGCACAAGTTTTCAGGAGCACAATTAACCCCTTGTAGCCCTGCATTTTAAAAGCGTTTATGCACTTCCTCTGTGCTGTTCAACAGGGCTTTGGGGTACCACAAATCCTTTTCAAACTTCTGACCATCACTTACAAGGCTCTCTTCCAGTCTACTGCCCCCTATATCTCTAGCCTCCTCTCCATTCACACTCCTGCCCGCTACCTGCGTTCGGCCAATGACCATCGCCTCACCTCCACTCTGATCACCTCTTCCCACTCCAGAATCCAAGACTTCTCCCGTGCAGCCCCCCTTCACTGGAATGACTCGCTCCATCCATCTCTCTCCTAATCTGTGCTCCTTCAAACGGGCACTTTAAACTCACCAGTTCCTTAAAGGCTACCAACCTTCCACCTATCCCCCTCATCTCCTCAGCTCATTCTCCTTTCTCTCCTTTCTCTCCTCCCGACCCCTGTTCTGTCCCACATACTTCAACTGGCTCCCTTTGTGCCTGAGATTTGTTTACCCTCCCAAAGGATGTAAGCTCGTTTGAGCAGGACCCTCTTCCCTCCTGTCTCCATACCTGTTCTTCTGCTCCGTCTTTACTGCATTAGCCTGCCTGGAGTTTCTGAAGTTTTGGTATATTTTTGTTTATTGTTCAGTAATGTTTCACCCTGTATAGTCTACTGTTTGTGCTGTGTATGGCACTGCGGAACTCTTGTGGCGTCTAACAAATAAAGGATAATAATAATAATATTTATTTAGGTCCACAATGAATGCAAATGTAAACATATAGCTAATGAACTATTTCACTTCCTATCACATTGTTATTAGCTACTCATGCTAGTCATTCATATCTGATCATGTTGGATACATGACTCTCTGATGGGGGGAGGGGGCAGGCATATACAGAGGGGTGCATACCCTTGCCCACTGGAGAGAAAAACTCTCCACAAAGAGTTGCTCATTTAACCCAAACGTAAACATCCATCCAAGGTGAACATATACTTTATGTTTACATTAATATCAATTGTCGAAGTCAAATAATTGGATGAAGCAAACTATATTGATTAATATTGTTTTACCGTGCGATTGCGATCAGTACGCCACGTGTTATGACGCAATCGCACGATAAATAACGCAAACTTACACTTACACATTCACTTGTACATAGTTCATTTTTATAATAGTTCCAACCCACAGTCGTTTATAACCAGATGTAATAGAATATATAGTTAAATATAATAATGTTAGAAGCACTTTATTGAGATCTAAGGTTCAGGTTACAGGAAACATATCATGTTTAGTGTCATTCTAATCCACTATTTATCCTCAGTGATCCGGTTCCATCGGCTAAGAGATCGCACTTCGTATATATGCGAGTTATGGAAAAAATTATTAGAATGGTATTGTTTGTGTAATGTAAATAGACCAGTTTGAACTAGCTTTCAGTGGGAAGATTAGTATGCACCCTTGGAGGGCATCATTTGAACTGACCTATGAACTACACTATACTGGACTGTCCTGGAGCCTGAACCTATGGAAACATGCCAAGTCATCTGTATTGTTTATCATGTAGCACCAAATGTATATATATTGCTCTCTGGGACCAACAGTCTGTCTATTTGACTGCAGATTTCAGGATTAAATGACTGTAAACTGGTACCAGAGCACCCGCGTATGTAATCGGCTGTACTTATTTTATTGAATTGTAATTATTTTGCTTTTGCTATTAAATTGCATTGTGAGTTGGAACTAGAGATGTGCACCGGCCACTTTTGGTGTCTCGTGTTTTGTGTTTTGGGTTCGGATTTGCTTGATGTTTTGGGTTTGGATTTGTTTCGCAAAACACCTGTCGAAAGGTTTTGGTTCGGATTTAAGGTTTTGGATTCGGATTTATTTTGATAAAAGCATAAAAAGTTCCAAAATCAAGTTTTTGGGCTTATTTTCACTCCTACGCTATTATTAACCTCAATAACATTCAATAACAATCATTTCCACTAATTTCCAGTCTATTCTGAACACCCTCACACCTCACAATATTGTTTGTAGTCCAAAACGTTTCACTGAGGTAGCTTTCTGGACTGCATAGTGGAGTGGTCCCGGTACCCAATTTGGTACCGGGGCCACAATATATCACCCTCAACTGGTCTGAATTCCACCCAAAAAGTATCTGGACTGCGTAGTGGAGTGGTCCCCACAATATAATAAAAAATCCCTCAACTGGTCTGAATTCCACCAAAAAAGTATCTGGACTGCGTAGTGGAGTGGTTCCCATAATATAATAAAAAAAAAAACAATTGTTCTGAATTCCACCAAAAAAGTATATGGACTGCGTAGTGGAGTGGTCCCCATAATATAATAAAAAATCCTTTAACTGGTCTGAATTCCACCAAAAAAGTATCTGGACTGCGTAGTGGAGTGGTCCCCACAATATAATATAAAAACCTCAACTGGTCTGAATTCCACCAAAAAAGTATCTGGACTGCGTAGTGGAGTGGTCCCCACAATATAATAAAAAATCCCTCAACTGGTCTGAATTCCACCAAAAAAGTATCTGGACTGCATAGTGGAGTGGTCCCCACAATATAATAAAAAAAACCTCAACTGGTCTGAATTCCACCAAAAAAGTATCTGGACTGCGTAGTGGAGTGGCCCCGGTACCCAATTTGGTACCGGGGCCACAATGTAATAATAAAACCCTCAACTGGTCTGAATTCCAGTGCACAGATGGCGGACACCGGATGGACGTCTAAAACCAACATAGCAGTTAAGGGCGCAGTTCCTCTTTTTTGTGACTGCACAAACAATTAACGTTGTAATATAAATGACAGTTTTTTGTTTTTTTAAATAGAGAAAGAAAGAAGGTAGTAATAGAAATGGCAGTTCCTCTTTTTTGGAACTGCACAAACAGTGATGAAAATGAAGGTGGAGCTGGTGGCATGTCACGGTCCTCTTCAGAGGACAATCTCCTGACCAGCAGGTCTTTGCACCGCTGTAGACTTGTGTCCACCGGAAACAGAGACACAACATACGCTTTAAACCGAGGATCGAGAACGGTGGGCAGAATGTATTCCTCTGACTTTAAAAGACTGACCACCCTCGGATCCTGGCAAAACGTACAAAGGGCTTCATCCACAAGAGCTACATGCTTGGTGGAATCGCAATGGTTTACCAGCTGGCAGTGTCGGAACTGACTTCTCGTGTGGCAAGTTCAAATGGCTGCAGAACCTTGCACAACACGGAAATCATTCTCCAGTGTGCTTGACTCAGGCGCATCCCCACTCCTTTTCCTATGTCGTAGGTGGCTGTGTAGGCTTGAATGGCCTTTTGATACTCCTCCATCCTCTGCAGCATATAGAGGGTGGAGTTCTAGCACGTCACTACCTCTTGTTAATTTAGATTGCACGGCTTGTAAATACTTTGAAGATAAAAAAAAGCAGGCTGCACAGACTGTGGAGCTAGAAAGTGAAATTAAATGGACTACGTTACTTTGTTGGCTATCTTAGAAGGCAGAGTTGTTTGCTGTGTTGTTGCTGACAGCATAAGTCTCTTAAATTTTTTGTAGGGGGGGGGAGGAGGGCTTAGTTCCTTGGGTGAAGCTGAACCACTAGTCATGAACACCTGCCAGGGCCTAATCCGTTCCTTGCCACTGCGTGTCGTAAATGGAATATTGGCAACTTTACGTTTCTCCTCAGATGATTTTAAGTTTCTCTTTTTGCTACTTTTACTGAACTTGGGCTTTTTGGATTTTACATGCCCTGTACTAGGAGATTGGGCATCGGGCTTGCCAGACGACGTTGATGGCATTTCATCTTCTATGTCATGACTAGTGGCAGCAGCTTCAGCATTAGGAGGAAGTGGGTCTTGATCTTTCCCTACTTTATCCTCCAAATTTTTGTTCTGCATTATATGTAGCACAAGAGAGTGTACCCCTAAGCCACACACACTCGGCAAAGCCTTTAAAAATTATATGCGGCACAGGAGAGTACCACTGGACTGGAGTTATACAGCAGTACCACTGGACTTATACTGCAGAATCAGTGACATTTGTAATATGGCAGTACCACTGGACTTATACTGTAGAATCAGTGAAATTTGTAATATGGCAGTAACAATAGACTTATACTGCAAAATCAGTGAACTTTGTTATATTGCAGTACAAATGGACTTATACTGCAGAATGAGTGAACTTTGTAATTTAGCAGTACCAATGGACTTATACTGCAGAATGAGTGAACTTTGTAATATTGCAGTACCACTGGACTTATACTGCAGAATGTGTGAACTTTGTAATATTGCAGTACCACTGGACTTATACTGCAGAATGAGTGAACTTTGTAATATTGCAGTACCAATGGACTTATACTGCAGAATGAGTGAACTTTGTAATATAGCAGTACCAATGGACTTATACTGCAGGATTGTTTTGGGATATTTTTTATTTTTTTTTATAATTACTTTTTTTGTAATTTTTTTTATAACTATTTCTGAAATTTTTTATAATTTGGGAATAATGGGGAAATAACAATGCCCTTAGAAGGACAGAGCACAGGACACAGCACCACTGGAGTGAACAGGACACAGCACCCAGCAGCACCACTGAACTCAGAAGGACAGAGCACAGGACACAGCACCACTGGACTGAACAGGACACAGCACAGGACCCAGCAGTACCACTGAATTCAGAAGGACATAGCACCACTGGACTGAGCAGAACACAGAGCACAGCACAGCACAGAACTGAACAGCACGAGATATAGCAGGACAGAGGACCACCTAACACACCCTCCCTCTACCCTGATCAATGCCCGAGTGAAGATGGCGGCGACTAGTAGGGAATTTATAGGATCCGAGTATCGCGAGATCCGACAGCGGGATTATGACTCAGAGCCTCGGTTTCAGTTTTGCAATTGGAGCGAATACCCGGGTCTGTCTCGGATCCGCAACGTTAGGGTGGGCTCGGATTTCAGAAATCCGAGTGCGCTCATCTCTAGTTGGAACCACACAAATTGATGTGGACAATGATTATTGGTAAGCGTTAAAATTACTTTAATACAATATTATTTAAAATATTTCTTCACTAGTTATATTATAATGAATTATGTTTAAGTGCTTATATTTTCATGAAATATAAACAAGAAAAGTGAATACTATGGTAATTTATTCTGCATGAGTAGCTTATGATACCATCACCTGTATTCCCATGACCAAGTCATATGAATGATAAATCATCATGTGATAACACGGATATTCCTGCTGCTGAGGGACTTAAATAGCTGGTAAATATGAACAGAACTCCTTGACAAGTCGAGTATAGCACAGAGAAAGACGTGAGAGTCAGCCTGTCTGTATTACAATATTACAAGATGGATTGTACCTCCCATAAGCTCTACCATATACATGACTTTGATTCAAGAGACATTCTGGATACATACTTTTCTGATAAATCAGAAATGGTCTTTGGAGAGGAAACATTAAAATTTCCCATGGAGAAATTTCACAATATATTCAGTGCGGGTACGTATACTATATCTTATCTTGCTAAATAGATTAAATTATCTGTTGAATGGGCAATTCATGAGAGATAGATAGATAGATAGATAGATAGATAGATCGATAGATAATGAAAGCGGCCAGGGACTGTAGACTTCACCAGGGAGGGGGGGTTGGTAAATATTTGCCTTACACTGATCCAGATATGTCTTAGAAAAACCTCCTCAGAAATGTATGGATATGATTTATTAAGATCTGGCACCAAGCTGCATCCGATTGTTTACATCAACCCCCCCAATGATTACTACCCCAAATAATTTTTTAGTAAAACATATTATGCCAGTTATTATGGCATTGTGTTGGTAGACTCATTAATGTGTAAATTGTATAGCTATTAGGTATATCATAGGCACCATTGTGATCATTGCAATGGTATTTAATATGATACATTTTTTGTCTGTTTAAGTTGTGGCACATTGCTTTAGCGGACGTTTAGGATATGAAACCAAAACTCTCTTAGATGATGCTTATAAAATATTGTGAGTTATATATCAACACAGTCAAACGTTATTTACACTGGAGGGTGTTCGTAAATCTGTAAGAGAATTTAAAACTCTGCCCTTACTTGAGGCACTGACCACATCTGGCACCACAATTCCTACTTTGGTTTGTTAAATAAATATCCCTTATGTGTTCTATTATTTGACATTTGGACATAGCATATCAATATAAGTATGTTATTTGGCACAACACTGTTGTCACGAATCAGGGTCTTAGCCCTGTTTACACCACTCGGCGGTACCATATTACCGTACATCTCCCTCCTGGTCGTATGCAGCTTTCTATCCTGGCACAAGCGTGACTTCTGTCTGCAGTACTGGAGGCTGCCATCTTGGGTGAGACATTTGCGAAACATCCTGCTGAGTCTGAACATCTGATTTCATCCCCCAATTGGCTTCCTCTGCAGACTATAAGAGTCTCCTTCTACACTCAGCAAATTGCCAGTGCAACCCTTTCCTAGTTCCTGGTTCCAAATCAACAGTTGCTGTTTGTTTTGCTGCTCCAATCTGCCTGCTGTATACAGAGCTCAACCCTTCATGTGAATTCAGCTTCATCCTGATTGCTGCTCAAATCTGCCTGCTGTATACAGAGCTCAACTTTTCATGTGAATTCAGCTTCATCCTGATTGCTGCTTCAACCCTCCTGCTATATACAGATCTCCACCATTACCTCTGAGTGAATTCAGACTCAACCTGCTGCTGTATTATGGACTTCTGTCAGTGAGTTCAACTTCATTTGTTGCTGTTACATGAACTGCAAACCATTAACCATTCCTGTGAATTCAGCTTCATCCTGTTGCTGTTATTTGAACTGCAAACCATTAACCCTTGTGTGAATTCAGCTTCATTCTGCCTGCTGAAATAAATACCTTGGTTATTCATTCCTTGTGTGGATTCACCTTCATTGCACCTGCTTGTGTACTGATTCCAGCGGTTGCCTTCTGTTTGGTTCCTTTTCCTAATATCATGTATACAGGATTCAAGCAAGCTCTATGAGCAAGACATACATCTGGCCCCCCAGTTTCAAAACTACACTCCTGCCACAGCTAGTCCCTGGGGTCCCGAGATGGATCCCAGAAACACTATTTCCATGACAACTATTATAGTTCTTACTTGTGTTATCTTATTTGTTACTCCAATGAAGATAAAAAAACAACATTTGATATGAACTTTCTATTATTTTACCTTTTGATTTATTATATCTACTATATAACTCCAATTCAAATTGATTATATGTTTTTGATTTTCATTTCTTTCTCATAACCCAGCTTTTAACAATAAATGTATATTTTCTGTCCCAATTTCCGGTTGTTCGTTGAAGCATTAAAGGAAATTACATGGGATGGGTTTCAGACCCGAAAAAGAGTTTACATTCCCCATGCAGTTACAGAATAATGTGTAGGACAGATGTTACATAACATATTGCACTTTCTAATCACTGGACTCTTTCCCTGCAGGTCACATTAAGGGAGAAGTTTTGTTTGACATCAGTTTTGGATCCTTCATTCACCATCTCTATTCAACCTGTGGATTTTTCAAACAGATCAGTGTGCTGAGGTTCAATGAAAAATGTATTATGGAACTGAACAAATGGCTGCACAGGCGTACAGGAGCGTTTGTTTGGGATCACGCATCAACATATATTAAAGAGATGGAAGGAAAGAGGTACGTGTCTCTGTCTAAGGGTAAACCCCCTGTCAGTTCACACTGACCCTTTTCTGGATACTTAAAAACTGAACAATAAGTACTTGTGGTATACAGTGATATGCCATACCGCCACTTCTCCTAATGCCTTTATTTTTGGTAGCTCCAATTCTAAATCTCCACTTCAAACACTGTTTAGAAATATATTATAAACCTTCTGCCCCAGTTCACAGTTCTTCTGCTAATGGACCATTGTAACCCTAAATACTTAGATAGCTCATACTGTGTTATATATTTTTGTGTTTTTAAATTGAGCTAACGTACAAGCACTCCCTATAAGCTCCTAATCCTATCCAGGCCTTACAAACAAATATAGACAAAATTTAAGTAACTAAAAGATTTTACAAGTAACACCAGGTACTTGAAAGAGAGCGACATCTGCAAAAGAAACACCAAAACTTTCTCAGCACAATGCTGTGAGCCAGTAAAAAGGACTAATTAAAACAGTCTCCCACTTGTAAATAAAATAGATAAATCTTAGTTACATATATTTGCAAATGCATGATAAGCCATCCGCCTCTTCACAGGTCGTTTGCTAATAGGATGGTCCTAACCCTAAACAATGGAAGTACCCATATTGGGTCATATGTTTTTATAGTAGCTAACATTTACTAAAGACTATATGACAAAGTTTTCATAATTGACAGATGTCATTACTAATTTTAAAGGTGCAAAGGAAAGGGTGCTATAAATTGACAATATCTACAGTGTGATTGGTGTTATGCACAATGTTGCCAAGTATAATACTGACAATAAAAGACCAATGCTGGCGGTCCCGAGGTATAGCTGGCGGACCTGCCGACATTGGTCTTTTGATGTCGGCATTGTCATTGGCGACATTGTGCATGTTAGCAATCACATGGCAGACATTGTCAACCTGTTAGCATAATGGAAGTGTCAGCATTTTGCCTGCTGACATTTTCATGTCACCAGGTTAAGTGCCAACATTTCCACTGTCGCAATTATGGACCCTACCCGAGCACTTAGCGAGTAACATCCCAAACAACCCAACTTCTATCATGAGATGTAAAATATTTCACTTACACAGAAACTACCATTTTCATGAGTATACGTTAATCCACAGTCCTCAAAGCCTAGTGCACTTGAGCAGAAAAGGGGCAAACAACATTTGCACTTTTCCACTTTCGCAACTGATCCTTATTGTGTTTGTATTTTTCAGTGACCAATGTCAGGATAAAGAAATAATGCTGAAGATGGCAATAAAACAGATTGTGAAATGTGACATTGAGAAGGAAAATCTCACAGACTCTGTGGTTCTACCACAAGCAGACTGTGTAATAAGTGCATGGCTCCTGGATGTCCTCAGCAAAGACCAAGATGATTACCTTAGAAATTTGAAAAAACTCACAAGGTTACTGAAACCCAGAGGACACCTGATATTACTCGGGTGTTTAAATGCAACTTATTTCACAGCTGGGCAGGACAGGTTCCACATTTTGAAATATGATGAGAACTATTTAAGAAAAGTTCTCACTGGAGAAGGGTTTATTATTGATCACTGTGACATTCTCAGAAGAAAGGCAGTGAGTGATCTTGCTGATTATGAGGCCATTGTATTTATCACAGCTTACAAAGAGAAGTAGGCCTGGGAAGAAAAAAAAACATAAATATCAAAATACTAATATACAAAGTTTAAACCTTAATAAATAATTTCAATATATCAATGTAAATTTGTTCTGAACTGGCCTGTAAACATCCAATCAAAGAATAAAGTATTTAGTAATTTTTTGCAGATGTTTGGAGATGAATTTGCAAACTTACCACTTCAGCGCTCACTGGAGAAGGGTTTAGTATTGATCACTGTGATGTTCTCAGAAGAAAGACAGTGAGTGATCTTAGTGACTGTGAGGCAGCTATGCTCATCACAGCTCACAGAGAGAAATAGGCCTGGAAAGATAATTAAACTGTGAAATACAAAAGATCTATCAAATTGCAAATGTTACACCTTAATTAAATAATTTCAAAAGGAAGACTTATATTGAACTGTCCTTATTTGATATTGGTTAATTAATTAAAATAATCTTACATTAATTTGTGTTCTGTGAGGTTGATTCTAAAGGTTATTGTTGTCATTCATAAACAAATTATACCTCTTATTTAATTCTAACATATCGTTATTCCCCACCCTCGTATTTTTTTCACAAAATGGGGAACTGTTTTTAAAATAACATCATTTACGAGAGAGATCCATTATGGTGAAGGAAGGCTTATGAATTATATAAAAAAATCTTCCGACAATTGCTAGATGAAATTACAAATTACAAATCTTACAGCTGAAAGATAAAAGCAAGGAACTGGTAAAATACAAGTGAAGACACAACATTATTTTATTTTACTTCTTAATGCAGCCAATATTTTAGTTAGCAATGGTATCGATTTGTGGATGTTGATCATGGGCTCAAGGTCATTCTGCACAATCTTCAGAGTTTGTAAAATAACATGAGTTGGGAAAAATTGGAAATGAACATGAATTGTCACCTCATCTCTGTGTCAGACATCCCAAAGAGGTTTACACGTAACCTGTACACACAATTCATGTGCCCTTCTTGTGCCCTTATTGTTGCTGCTGCTGGCAGCGCCAATGCCAAAGTTAAATAAGCTATGCCATTGGCCCAAAAGAATTCTAAATGTGAGGGGGAAAAAATGACTATATTAAGAATTTGCAATATAAATAATACATTTTATATTGTGATTATGCTAAGATTTCTGCTTTTTTTAAAAAAAAGAAAAAAGAAAACCTAATAACTTGTCTTAATGGCATGTTGTTTTTGTTTATAATTTGTTGTGAAAGTAAAACCCAGAACTGCAATTAGGTTTAAAAAATGCATGTATAGAAGTACTTATCTTCTTTACTATAAATATATTAATATATGGTCTCTAATTCCCATAATATAGCCGCAAGAAATAAAAGAACTATTAGCTTTTGAGGTCCATTTGCAATAATCCCCTGATAAGTGTGTAGCTATTGGTGCTGATTATCATTGATGTATAATGTTGCACAAGTCCTCCAGCACCCTCAAGAGAAATTCCTCCCCACCTATATGCGTTGATGTGCAGGTCTGCATCAGTCACAATAATATTCTTTACATTTGCTTTATATTTACTTTACTAATGAGCTGATATTTTTATATATACTTGCACTAAAGATATTATAATGGAATATACTTAAATTATTATTCTATTTTATTTTATTAAATTTAAAATGTAAAAGTGGATACTATGAAGTATTATCCACATTTACATTAATTGTAGTAATTTATTCTACAAGAGTGTGATACCATCACCTACGTTCCCATGATGAACTCATGAACAGGATAAATCATCACATGATAACAGTAATGTTCCTGGTGCTGCTGAATTTACATAGCTGGATCCTAGTAAATATAAACAGAATTCCTGGACCAGACAAGTACAACAGTGTCAAAGACGTGAGAGTCAGCCTGTCTGTGATACAATATTACAAGATGGATTGTAGCTCCCATAAGCTCTATCATGTAGATGACTTTGATTCAAGAACGTGTCTGGATACTTATTTTTCCGATAAACCAGAAATGGTATTTGGAGATGAATCCTTGAAATTTCCCATAGAGAAACTTCACCATGTATTCATAGAGGGTATGTATACTATACTTTATCTTACTAATAAGATAAATATTGATAATTAAGAAGATTAAATTATTTCTTTTTAGATACATTTGTAAAAGGGAAGAAACATCTTTTACATTTGCTACTTCCCTTTGGTAATTAAAAACTCACACTCTATCCTACACTTGTATCACATGGTTAGAGAGTGATATAATGCCTTTGATGCTGTGCTTGCAGGCAGGACATGTTTTCATACATATGGAGTGATTTAACACTAGTCGATGATAAGAAAATCATTAGAATCTTACTATATAGAGCTATTTTGTCAATTATTTACATTGTTGAAGGGTATTTCCACCCAAATAGTTTCATTTAATATTTGAGAACTGGAACAGTTATGAATAAATATGGAATTGCAGTCACACTATTACTTACTGCAGCGTCCTAGGTTCTCTTTGCAATGAGGAGACTTTCATGGCTGACAGACACCTTGATTACTCAAGTAGGCTGATCTGAATTGTAAATACAACAGTGGTCAGCACTGGTGTTCTATTCACCATGGCTCCAGACTGCTGGGACCTGATGCACATTTATTAATTTATTGCCGTCGGGTTACTGTGAAGGAATGCTTGCTCTGCTATGGTATCTGTCAACCATGATAGACAGGAGGTGTGGCTATTTACCGGCAGAGCATGCTGGGGCTTGTAGCTTCACAAAACCTGGAGAGCCACAGGCTGGCCGGGCCTAGTATGGAACAAGGCCCAATCTAGTATGTAACAACATTGAGTTCTTTTTGCATGGACAAAAAAAAAAAAATTTCCTCTAGGAAAGCCGGTACCCATCTAAATGTAACCCTCCACCCTCAAACTCATTGTATCTTACTTAAAAATTTTATCTAACAAAACAACATTTCATGCACTCAGCAAGTAATGACCAAGCCCAGCCATCTCTTCCCACCAGATATTTTTTTTGCATCCCCACAAATACCGTCAGTTTCCCACTGGAAGTGCTCAAAGTCAGCTACATTTTGTCAGAAACAAGTTTAAACATCATTTTCACTGTGGGACATGCACGTTTCTGTTTTTGGAAATGTACTTTACTGTGTTTGTATTTTTCAGTGACCAATGCGAGGGAAAAGAAATAATGTTGAAGACGGCAATAAAATACATTGTGAAATGTGACATTGAGAAGGAAAATCTCACCGACCCGGTGGTGCTACCACAAGCCGACTGTGTAATCAGTACATGGCTGCTGGAGCTGAACAGCAAAGACCAAGACGATTACATCAGAAATCTGAGGAAAGCCGCAAAGTTGCTAAAATCTGGAGGACACCTGATAATAGTTGGCGGTATAAATGCAAGTTATTTCATGGTTGGGCAGGACAGGTTCCATCTTTTCAAAAATGAGGGGAAGGGTTTAATATAGATCAATATGACATTGTCAGAAGAAACTCAGTGAATGATCTTTGTGTTCATCACAGCTTACCAAGAGAGATAGGTCTGGGAAGAACATGATATGGAGAAACACAGTATAACAGATCTTCATATTAATATAAAAATGTTAAATCTTCATCAAATTATTTCAGCAAATATACAAAGTAAATTTGCATTGTCGAAGTCAGCAAATTGGATAAAGTCATCTCAATTAAAATCGAGCAAACTTGGTTGTCTTTGTCTGAAAAGATGCATACGGTATGCTACGGCGTGGAAGGGCGTACGCAGCTGCAACACGTGGCAACAACAGTATTTAGTCTTTTACATACATTCGCACAAACACGCATACTTGTAAAATAGTACACATTAATGGTAGTTGCAACATATAGTCATTTATGTCGAAATATAGTAGTATTTATGTTTTATATTATAAGTTATATGCACATAAGTGAAATATATGGAACAGGTTGAAGGAATCATATCGTGTGGTATCATAATAAACCTCTTTACATTTGCTACTGTTCGGTTCACTCTGCGAAGGAATCACAGAGTGCATACGCAAGTTATGAATGATAGGGAATTATGAACTACTTAAGACTAAGGAATCTTGGCGGGAAGAGCAGAGCATACCCCCTGGAGAGATGACCCCCTCCTTTGGATTCTTAAGGACGAACTAGCCAATGATTGACAACCCCTTGAACCTTCCTGAAACCTGGACCAATAGAAGCAAGCTATACCATCTTCACTGTTTTACTGTATTCCTGTGTGCATATAAGCAGCAGCTTCTCATCTAGCGTTCAGACATCTTGTCCTCAGACTTCAGGATTGAATGACTGTACACTGGATCCAGAGCGCCTGCGATAAGTAACGGCTGTACTTATTATCACTTCGCTTGAATATATAATACTACTTTTTGCGAATAAATCGTTGTGCGTTGGAAACACAAATCGAGGTTCGACAATCGTTATTGGTTAGCGACAATACGCACATAACAGCATTGAACTGTTCTTACTGCTGTTAACACACCCGATCATGTATGAGATTTTGGTTGATTAAAGAGACTCAGCGAGTGGTTCTGACAGTCAAATGAATGTCATTATTTGTCACTCATTTATTCATTCAGTAAATTCAGTTAATGCTAATGCCCTTACATACTATTATTACCCTACCCTCTACTTTTATTGACACAGATGAGGGAGGAGATGACAGAGCTGGAGGGATGGACTTGAGGTAAAGTGGGAATTGTGTGTAGTCAGACCTAATATAAGATATGTCCCAATATATCTAGTTGAAAACTTTTGATAAATGAGAAATCGGATATTTCAAATCTGCCCCACAATCCACCCAGACCACATACATTTACAGCAAGGCCAAACCTCTTTCTTTTATGCTACACCCCTTTTTGTACACCAGGAGAATTGGGACTTTTCAAAAGTATCCTAATACTTTTATGCTGGATGTCACTCTGCCACAACCTAGAGTAAATTTACATTCAGTAAATAGAAGTCATGTTTTGCATTTCAGTTTAAAAAAATGTCAGTAAAATATAATATAAAGTTGATTGTGATAAAGTTACATAGGCCCAAGAAATAACAGCTTTTTGCTCATGTCACATGATTGTGTTTAGTGCTGGACCATTATTATTATTATCAGTAATTATAAAGGCTCCACAGTGTTCCACAGCACCAGACAGTGGCAATAAAGGGAGCATACATAAAACAGGACATACAAGGTAAACAAAATAAAGCAGACATGAAAATAAAGTGTAGATAGGGTTTGCTCATGAGAGAGCTAATGGTAAAATGGCACAGCTGCGACAAGATAGGCGAGTGTGGATTAGAATTGAGATTGGATCAGTTCTAAGGATATGCCAGTTTGAGTAGTATAAGTGGGAGTACTTAAGCTCTAAAACACAGATGGGTTTTCAAAGAACGTTTAAAGATTTGAAAGCTGTGGGAGAGTTTGATTAATTTTGGTAGGGAGTTCCATAGGTTAGTAGCGGAATGTGAGAAGTCTGGAAGCTAGGATGTAGAGGTGATTATAGATCTAATTGGGATTGAGAGAGAGTATTTCAAAATGAGAATTATAATGGGGTGATGTTGTTTAGAGATTTGTATGTGAATATGGATAATGTAATCTGGAATCTGGAGGACAGAGGGAGCCAGAGTAGGTATTTTCAGAGTGGTGCTGTGAATATACTGCAGCAAGAGAAGAAGACCAGTGAGAGAATACATGAGAATTTTGGTTGTATTTTGGGTAAGACAAGGTCATAATCTGGAAACATTTTGAAGGTGGAGTCGACAGGATTGAGAAAGAGTTTGGATGTGAGAATAAAGCAGAGGGAAGAGACAAGTGTGACAACTGAAAAGTAATTAATCTTCTACAGCATAGTTTTACCTATAAGGGCCATTTCCCCATACTTATCCTTCTGGACCTCTCTGCAGCTTTCAACACTGTCAATCACCCTCTTCTCCTTAAAACCCTTCACTCCATTAGCCTTTATGACACAGGCCCCCTGACATTTTCAGTAATTGCACTGTAATTACAGAGAGGTACATTCCAAGCAGCATAAACTCCTCAGAACTAGAATATTACAGTTGTTACCCATCTAAACTGTGTTAGGGTGTAATCACCTGGAATCTGGGGGACTTGTCGATGCAGAGGTCTAGGGAGTATCGAGAGTGGAGATTCTCAGTTTTGTGGTACATTGGTGGACTTCTTTCCAGGTCTTGTCCAAGAGCCATTTATTTTGATGACATATAGATATTATGCGTAACTATATCTGATATTGTTGTTTTTCAGAAGGGTGCCAAGAGGTTCCAGCTCTCTCTGCTTTTAAGCAAAAAAGTGCAGGTAATGATGAGTGATTTCAATGGCTTTTAACTCCCCTCCCCTCCCCCCCTTGAGCATAGTTCCTATAGTAGATTCCTTTGTTTCTTGTAGAACTAACATAGAAGTACTACATTTGTAGACAGGTGTAGACAGTCTTTCAAATAGGATTGTTAAACAAAGCTTAGGTCCAGAGATGGACTTAAGCCTTCGTTCCAGCAAATTGTGCTGTTCTATAAGAATTTACTGAGCTGACAGCAAGTGAGAAGAATCGAGTGTGGTGTCAGTGTTTGGGAGGTGTGCGGCAGCCCAAGCCTGAGGAAGCAGCTGGAAATTGCTGATTATTTAAACTGATCAAAAGTAAATTAGGTTTACATATAGCCAGGGTAGAATAGACCCCTTCTCTCTGCGTATTCTAGATTTCTGCTAAGGCTACGGAACAGGTCAAAGAACCAGGAAACAGGAACCCCCCCACCTGATACCCACTATGTCCATCAGTTCTAGCCTCTTACTCATGATGACACTTTATAAAATGAACCATAATAGCACGGGTAGATATCTTTGTTTCTCTATGGTATTGTAATGACAGAGACGTCCATTTCAAGCCACATAAACGCATGCTGTGTCTTAACAATAGATATACATATGCGCTCAATATCAGACTAGGTGACACACTCGCAGCAGCGGGGGAACCAAGGAATCCCTCCTTGTAGATACAGTACAAATAAATATGTTCCAACTGCGCTCGCGAAGTGTTAATGAAGAAAAAGGGTGAATATTGCAGCAGAATAAATAAAAAACATCATATACAATGGCTGGATATAACAAAAATAAAGGTGGTGTATGCATACCATAGAATAAACTGTAAAATGGTCTAAATGAAGGAAAAACAAAAAGAGCAAAAAATCCTTGGCTCTATGAGTCCACAAAAAAACACACAATGTCTCTGAAAAAACACTAGCAGGATTTGGAATTGCTGTCAATGGAGTATAAACCAAATAGGGATCAATCCGGAAATCCACACATGTCCACGTTTGTCAGGATATACCTCAAAAAGAAAAAGAAAGGGAAGGAGGGAGGGGAAGGAGAATTGGAGAGTGAAAGGAGAAAAGAAGAAAAAGGAGGGTAATATCAGCTGGTGATATGTGTTATAATTGATAAACAGTGATATTGTAGTAAGGAATGCAATTTGCTGGCTAAACAAACGTATGTGACCAGGAGGGGTAAACTAAAAGCAGTTTAATAAGACCCAATATTGGCCATAACGATCAACTACAATGAACCATGCACAGCATGAAACGCTAACTAAAATACAAACAGAAAAAACATATGGAAAATAAGAACATGAAAAATGAAGTGATGACCGGAGTGTGCACCACCAAACTCACGCTAGTGCTGGTAAACGGCGTGGAAGCGTTGCTGGATGAAGGAGAATCAAGGTCCAATGATCTCCTTCAGAATGGAACTCCAGAACAGGCAGGCTGGTTGCAAACGTCGGATCGTGTACGCCGGAATCCGCGGGTGAGATGCGTTCCACAGTGGAGCGCAGAGTCACTTCCTATCTACGGATGCCGGAATGAGTCAAAAAGGTGTCCCAATGCGTTTCATCTCCAACGGAGACTTCTTCAAGGGTAATTGAGCAGAGAGTAATGTGCTGTTATATAGAAGAATTCCTGGGAGCCGTTAATTGATGCATAAGATGTTGATTGGATGATAAAGTAAATAAATGCACTGATACACCACCAGTACATAATCATGTGTTGCAGAAAAGACTACAACACACAGAGAGGGATAAATGGTAAGAAAAAACTAAACAAAAAGCAAAAAACAACAACAACAGCAGTGGATAAAATTATGAAACAAACAGCAAAGATGGATAACGTTAATAAACAGAAAGGGAGTTAAATTGGTCCAATAGTATAGATTATCGAGAGAAGGTAATGTGTGTGTTTAAACCATAAGATTGCATATTGAAGGTATAACAGACTCACTAGAACTAGAGTGCTGTATATACCATCCTCAAATACAAACAGATCCTTTGAATAACCAAAGACAGAACATTAAAATACATATATATGACTCATAAAAGAACACGCATTGATCACATTGGTTAAGATAAACTCAAAAATTGTTTAAAAAATTGTGTTGACCAGAGAAGGAGGGACTAAATCTAAAATTCCCTTGTAGTGAGAACATTAGTTATAATAATTAGAAATAACATGAAATTGTGTGGTTATAACGATTGAAAGTAACACAGGATGGTGTATACTAGAGAAGGAGAAGTCAAAACCAAATATCCTTATGGGATGAAGGTGAGTAATAACACATACAAACTGTATAGATCATAATCGTTATATATATATACAGATGATAGTGAATCGTAAATCGTATTTACTAATTGATGTGAATTAGTCTATAAATGCAGGGTGAACAATAATTCCTGGCATAACAGAGGTACCTCATTACATAATAACAAGGATCTTGAAACACATCTGTCGTACAGTAGAATATGTAGAGATAAGATATACGGGATATATGGGAGTATACTTACCCGGTGGGTGCCTGAAAAAAGGGGGGAAAGAAGGGGGGAGGGGGGAGCGGGGAGGAGAGATGGCAAGGGAGAAAAACAAAGGCCAAAAAATAAAAAATAAAATATAAAAAATAAAAAATAATAAATTAAATGATGGTAATAAATAACACGATATATAATATGGCATATATTGTATAAATAAATGTAGGGGGTATTCGCTATCGAGGGCAAAAACCAGGGAACACTCAAGGAGGAAGAAATCCTACTACACCAGAGATTCTCAGGTGGTCTCCCATCCTGGTACTGATCTGGCTCACCCCATTTAGCTTCCAAGATCTGACGGTATTGGGCGTAAGGTGGGCTGATATGATAGTAGGTGTTGATCATCCGAGTGAAATCAACTTGGTCTAGCGAAGTCAGGGAATAAACCCCCTACAATGGCCACGGCATCCCTCCGGATAAGACACTAGACCATAGAGGCTGCATATCATTGAGAAAAATAGGGGGGGGAATTACATCAGCGATTGTAATTCAAGATCCATATTCAATCCATATGGATCTATAGTTCTGAGGGTGAAAATGGATCTAGCCTCCTCTTTGTTAATCTGTCTAATATGGTCCCCTCCTCTCCAATTTTTGGAGACTTTTTTGATGGCAATAAAGCTGAGATTATCTATTTTGCAGTGATGTACTTCCCTGAAATGCTTAGACAGATTATGCTGTTCAAACCCTTTCTGTACATTTCTCAGGTGTTCACCAATGCGGATCTTGAGTTTACGAATAGTACGTCCCACATATTGTTTGCGGCAAGGGCATTCAATAAGATATATAACATTTTCCGTGTTACAGGTTAAAAATTCATTGATCTTATATGTAATACCCGTATGCGTAGAGGTGTATTCTGTGATAGACTTGGTGCTAGAACAGCGCAAAATCTTGCAATTATGGCAACACCCACAGTAGTAGAATCCAGGTTTCTGGCTTTGAAGAGACAACCAGTCATCAGGCCTTGGTTTGTTCCTAAAATGGTTGGAAACTAGCATGCTGTGTCTTGTAGCTTCACAACCCTTGGAGAGCCACAGGCTGGCCAGGCCTAGAATAGAACAAGGCCCAAAATGGACAAAAATTACAATATTTATCTTCCAGTAAAGCAGGTACCTACCTAAATGGAAACCCCCCCCCCAAACACATTGTATCCTTACTTAAAAAAATCCTATCTAACAAAACAAATTTTAACTACAAAATGCCTTTGTTCAGGATTACTAGATCACGATGGTTCATCAATAAACTGGAGGTAAAGATTGGAATAAACTAACAGTAAAAGCTGACACAGTTAACAGAGACTGCTTGTGGACTACAAGTAATGGTTTCTATACACTGAAGTGCATGAGCTAAAGTTGTCAATCATGTGCACATACTGAGTAATTACATAGATATTGAAATGACCATCAGTCATATAATATCAGTATCACAGCATCATTGAGACACCATTACGAGAAAAAGTCTTCACAGAGGTGCACATGTAACCCAAATATAAACGTCCACCAAGATGAACATATACTTTATGTTTGCATTAATGATAATTTCATTATTTATTATATATTTCTTAACTATTTATCTTATAATGAATTATGTTTATGTTTTCATAAAATATAAAAAAGAAAAGGGAATACTATGGTAATTTATTCTGCATGAGTAGCTTATGATACCATCACCTGTATTCCCATGACCAAGTCATATGAATGATAAATCATCATGTGATAACACGAATATTCCTGCTGCTGAGGGACTTAAATAGCTGGTAAGTATGAACAGAACTCCTTGACAAGTTGAGTATAGCACAGAGAAAGACGTGAGAGTCAGCCTGTCTATATTACATTAATGATAATATCTTTATTTATTATATATATCTTAACTAGTTATCTTGTAATGAATTCGGTTTAAGTGTTTATATTCTCATGAAATTTAAAAAAGAAAAGGGAATACTATGGTAATTTATTCTGCATGAGTAGCTTATGATAACATCACCTGTATTCTAATGACCAAGTCATATGAGTGATAAAACAACATGTGATAACACGGATATTCCTGCTGCTGATGGATTTAAATAGCTGGTAAATATGAACAGAACTCCTTGACAAGTCGAGTATAACACAGAGAAAGACGTGAGAGTCAGCCTGTCTATATTACAATATTACAAGATGGATTGTAGCTCCCATAAGCTCTATCATGTACATGAAATTGATTCAAGAGCTCATCTGGATACATATTTGTCTGATAAACCAGAAATGGTCTTTGGAGAGGAAACATTAAAATTTCCCATGGAGAAATGTCACTATATTTTCAATGAGGGTATGTATACTATATCTTATCTTGCTACATAGATTAATTTATCTTTTGAATGGGCAATTCATGATAGATAGATAGATAATGAAAGCGGCCAGGTAGAGCCTCAGTAGGTTAGATATGTATCTTCAGTAAAGGTGGTCTTATTATGTAGTCTTACCCAGGAGGGGGGTTGTTAACTATTTGCCTGTTCTTACACTGATCCAGATATGTCTAGGAAAAACCTCCCCAGAAATGCATGGATATGATTTATTAAGATCTGGCACCCAGCTGCATCAGATTGTTTACATCACCACCCCCCCCCCCCTCACGATGATTAATACCCCAAATTATTTGTTGTTAAAATATATTATGCCAGTTAATATGGCATTGTGTTGGCAGGCTCATTGATGTGTAATTTGTATAGCTATTATGTATATCACAGGCACTATTGTGATTATTGCAATGGTATTTAATATAATACATTTTTTGACTGTTTAAGTTGTGGCACATTGCTTTAGAAGAAGTATATAATACAAAACCAGAGCTCTCTTAGATGATCCTTATAAAATATTAGGAACCTGGCTTATATATCAACACAGTCAAACACTGGAGGGTGTTAGTAAATCTGTAAGAGAATTTAAAACTCTGCCCTTACCTGAGGCACTGACCACGTCTGGTACCACAATTCCTACTTTGGTTGTTAAATATCCCTTATGTGTTTTATTATTTTACATTTGGACATATCAAATCAATATAAGGTTTTTATTTGGTACAACACTATTATAGTTCTTACTTGTGTTATCTTATTTGTTACTCCAATAAAGAGAAAAAAAGACATTTCATATGAACTTTCTATTGTTTTAGCTTCTGAGTTATTATATCAAATTATATCACTAAAAGTGTTCTATATAACACCAATTCAAATTGATTATATGTTTCCGATTTTCATTTCTTTCTGATAACCCAGCTTTTAACAATAAATGTATATTTTCTGTCCCAATTTCCAGTTGTTTATTGAAACAATAAAGGAGATTACATGGGATGGGTTGCAGACCCGAATAAGAGTTTACATTCCCCATACAGTTACAGAATGATGTGTAGGACAGATGTTACATAACATATTGCACTTTCTAATCACTGGACTCTTTCCCTGCAGGTCATATAAAGGGAGAAGTTTTGTATGACATCAGTGTTGGTTCCTTCATTCACCATCTCTATTCAGCCTGTGTAGTTTTCAAAGAGATCAGTGTGCTGAGGTTCAATGAAAAATGCATAATGGAACTGAACAAATGGTTGCACACGCGTACAGGAGCGTTTGTTTGGGATCACGCATCAACATATATTAAAGAGATGGAAGGAAAGAGGTACGTGTCTCTGTATAAGGGTAAACCCCCTGTCAGTTCACACAGACGCTTTTCCAGATACTTAAAAATAGAACAATGAATACTCGTGGTATATGGTGGTATGTCATACCCCCACTTCTCATACTGCCTTCATTGTAGCTCCTCCCTCTAGCTCCTGGTAAGAAATGTGGTTAGTGCTTGTCTGATGTCTGGTGCAAGCCCAGGGCTGGGCCACCCATGGCGGGGAAACTCCCCAGGCAAGCCCCTGGCCTCTGGGCCTGTTCTGGGAGAAAATTCCCAGGCCCAAACAGCTGTGCTTTTAAAATCTCAAGACCTTGCAATTGTTGTAAGACACATTGATTCTGTCTTAGAGCAGCTGGAACCTGTTGGAGAAGTATATAAAATTCAGGAGCGTTTAGATGCATATAAAGAGGTTTAAAATTACAGACAGAAAATGGAGCCAGAATCCAGATCTTCATGTGATTAAAACAGCAGAGAATAAGTGCAGGTCAAGCAGAGAGAGGGCTGGCAAATTTTAGCCCGGGGGGCAAGCACATAGCACTGGCCCACAAGTAGCGGCCCACATATACATATATATATATATATATATATATATATATATATATATATATATATATACATACACAAACACTTTGCACAGGGGCCCAGAGGGAAAGTCCAGTGTGTCTAGGCAGGGGCAAACTCAGAATTTTTAATGGGGGAGGGGGGTCAGGGGGGAAATGTTTGAATTCAGGACTACTCAAAAAAAAACAAAAAACACAATAAGCCTTCAATATACACTTTTTTTAGTCTAGTCAAATTGTTTTTCAAAATACCATTGATACCGCACATCAAACTAACATTGAAACTGCACATTAAAACTAGCAATGATATCGCAATTCAAATTAGCATTGATAATGCACATTAAAAATACAATGCTGCTTCAACTGATAAAAACAATCCTTTGCCATCTAGATAGCTTTCAGTTTATATAGTACCCAGTAACTGTAAATACAATTGAGGTAAAAAATATAGTAAATTTAAATAAAGAATATACATGCTAAATTTTTATATATAATTAGCTGAACGCCCCGTGCTATTGGGACTCACCGTTCAGCCGCAGGGCGGCAGTGACGATTTCCACTGTCTGGCTATCCCTGGGAGGAGCTGCTGTGGCTGCGCATGCGCAGCAGCTCCAGCTCCAGCTCCATTTCGTCAGTGATGGTCTATGCAGCTGTTGCGAGGTGCTGTAGAACAGGTTTAGCATGTTTACATGCTTTTGCCTGCTCGTCCGTGAAGGTGGGAGGGGGGTTTAGGAATAGATTATATAATAATGTTCTATTACAGTACTGAACCCAGGGGCTGATTTATCAAAGTGCAAGCCATTTTGCTTTAAAAAACTGATGGTTTTGCTGCGTATAATACTAATGGGGTTATCGCTGGTGATAACTCCTGTTGGGGGAACCTATTTATCAAGCACTATTAATAGATCATCATACAAATAGCACTACACTATTTGTAAGATAATCTCTTCGCCCACATACAAAAAAAAATTCTACTTTTTTTACAATAAAGATTAAAAAGATAATATTAAAAAACTGAACATACACTTACCTGATTAAAAGTAATTTGTAATTTCTCTCTTCTTTCTTCTTGCTGTGCCTTTGCTCTTGATGACGCGGCCGCCTGTGCGCTGGGTAATACTCAGTGTATGCGGAGAACTGCATGCATCTACGGACGGGGTGGGTGGCCAAACTGGTGTCAGACAGAGCGGCCTGGGGGGCCGATATCCCCCTGCCCCCCGGCCCAGCCAAGTACAAACAACTCCGGTTCCGAGGGACATTGTTAAACAACAATAGAGTGAAGATGTCAGCACACTTCAGGAACGTGGATCCCAGAAGAGAGATGCAACCAGTGGGACACAGGAAAGAGGAGAAATACCTGAGCATTGTATACAGGAGACTCCTAGTATTCATAGTGATAGTGCTGAAAATATTGTGGACAATATTGGCGTTGCTACCGATGAGATAGAATATATAGATGGTAACTTACAAGAGGTGGTAGTAAATGAGGATAAGGAAGGTTTACAATCAATATTTGATGTTGAACCCTCCACAAAAATAAAACAATCAGTGGAGCAATCAGGGGATCAGAATACTGAGATAGATGAGATAGACGTCTCAGTAGAGAATACTACACTAGATTTCCCCCCTTTATCTGGAGTGGGACAGTCTCAGGTATCAGCAGATATACCCACAACAGTGAGTAGTCAATCTGCACTGGATCATACACAGAATAGTACACAAGGAAATAATACAAATAGTGGATCTGGCCGGGTTCCTCCTAGGAATGCATGGAGCCGCGGAGCACCATCATTTAGTTCTAATACAAACTATACAGGTCAGGCTTTTAGGAGGAGGAATGTGGTCAGATTCAGGAACAAAGGTACCAGAGCGGAGTTACCAGACAGAAGATATGTCATACGAGATTTATTGTGTCACCAGATGGGGTTTGTACCAGCAAACATATTGGCAGTAATAAACCTACCAGATAGACAGGGGTATGATGTGAGTTTTAAACTTATGTCTGAACTGGATAGATTCTGGGTAAATTTCAGCAAGTTTAGGGATGGAGAAGGTTGGACTAAGTTTAGTTTTATTCCAATCTCCAAGCCAGACACAGTCAATGTAACAATATTTTTTTGGAATGAAGCAGTACCTCCCCAGGACATTGTGATCTTGCTCAGGAGACATTGTAATCTAGTGTCAGACCTGACAAAGAATAAAGATACTGATGGTATCTGGACTGGTGGTTGGAGGGTTTTGGTAAAACTGCGGCAGTATAATCATGCAACCAACCATCTGCCAAATTCTTTCTTTATTGGTCGTGAGAGAGGGGTATGTTGTTACGCAGGTCAGCCCAGGACATGCTTTAAAGTCTGGTCATGTGGCCAATGTTTGCACAATCTTTAAGTGTAATCTTTGCGATGAGGTTGGCCATGTAAGTGCTACCTGTGTGAATGTTAGATGCAATTTATGTGGAAGAATTGGCCACCAACATAAGTATTGTCCAGATGCCTGGCATAACATTTGTAAGGATTCTCCAGATGAGGGTTTGGTGGTAGAAGAAGAGGCTTAGGAAGAGGAGTCATTAATGTCAGAGTCAATACTAACTAGAGATGGTCACTGACCCCCGTGTTTTGGTTTTGGATTTGGTTTTGGATCTGGATTACCGTTGTGTTTTGGTTTTGGTTTTGGTTTTGCAAAACCGCCATTGCATGTTTTGGTTTTGGTTTTGGTTTGTTTGGTTTTGTTTTGCTATTTTGTTGGAAAATCCATGTTTTTGTGCCTAAAATAACCCAATTTAGTGCTCCAACTGTTTTAGAGATAAGTAATCTAATTGTTGAGGTAATAAATCATCCAAAAAAAACAGTTTAATTCTTTGTTGGTAGGCCTTCATTTATTCTACACACAAAACAGATTGTCTTCCTCTCCATCTATGCATATTGGCAATGCAGCCATCGTCTTTGGATGTATATTACACCCTACACTTATAGTTAAATATGTAAAGAAATGGAAAAAGACAGTTTCCTTTCTGTCTCTATAGGCCCCCCTTCACTTGTTTAAAAAAACAAAAAATTCAGCCGTTATAGACTGTACAATAATAATTGAAATGGAGAAAGCCAGTTTGGTTTCTGTCTCGCTAGGCCCCCCTCCAGTTGTATAAAATACCAAAAAATTCAGCCGTTATAGACTGTACAATATTAATTGACATGGAGAAAGCCAGTTTGGTTTCTGTCTCTCTAGGCCCCCCTCCACTTGTATAAAATACCAAAAAATTCAGCGATTATAGACTGTACAATATTAATTGACATGGATAAAGCCAGTTTGGTTTCTGTCTCTCTAGGCCCCCCTCCACTTGTCCACTTGTATAAAATACCAAAAAATTCAGCCATTATAGACTGTACAATATTAATTAACATGGAGAAAGCCAGTTTGGTTTCTGTCTCTCTAGGCCCCCCTCCACTTGTATAAAATACCAAAAAATTCAGCCATTATAGACTGTACAATATTAATTGACATGGAGAAAGCCAGTTTGGTTTCTGTCTCTCTAGGCCCCCCTCCACTTGTATAAAATACCAAAAAATTCAGCCGTTATAGACTGTACAATATTATGAGAAATGGACAAAGCCAGTTTGGGGTCACTCTGTCTATGACACCCTACCCTTAAGGATAAATTGCCCTAACAGCAGCCTTTCAAGATGGTATGTGATATGGAAATGCCACAAGTCCCTTTCCTCTTTGGGGGTAGATTGCACCCTACACTTACATAGAAAGTTTTAAAAAGATGTTATCGTCATCATCTTCAGCTTAATCCTCACCCTCATCAGTGTGTACTTCATCACCTTGCACAGCACTGAAAGGATTCCCCACTCTGCAAGAGTGAAATACATCCCCCCTCCTTTCCCAATGTCATGGCTTGTGCAATATGCTTGGATGGCTTTGCGCTGTTCCTCAATCCTCTGAGGCATGTACAGGGTGGAATTCCACCTAGTTACCACCTCTTGCTTAAGTTGGTTGCAGGGCAAGTTAAACTGCTCTTGGAGCTGCTGTAATCTCCTACATGCTGTGGCTGAATGCCTGAAATGGCCTGAAATTTTACGGGCCACCAATAGCATCTCCTGCACCTCACGGTTATTTCGTAGGAAGCTCTGCACCACCAAGTTGATGGTGTGAGCAAAACAGGAAAATCACCCAGCTGTAATGCTCGCGCTATATTGTTGGCGTTATCAGAAATGACATACCCTGGGGAGAGTCCGAGTGGTATAAGCCATGCATCAATCACATCTCTCAGTTTGCGTAACAAATTGTCAGCCGTATGCCTGTTAGTGAAGCTGGTGATACAAAGAGTGGCTTGCCTGTGACAAATGTTAGGTAGTGGTGTACATGCTGCTGCTGTTCCTGCTGGTGAAGGTGAATGACCAACCCAGTGGGCTGTCACAGTCATATAGTCTTTGGTTTGGCCACTTCCACTTGTCCACATATCTGTGGTTAAGTGAACAGTGGGCAGAATGGCATTTTTCAGTGCAATCTCTACATTTTTACACACTTTTTGGTATAGTTGTGGAATTGCTTTACAGGAGAAATGGTGTCGTGATGGAATTCTGTAACGCGGACACAAAACCTCAATTAACTGTGAAAAACCAGCTGCATTTATTGTGGAGATTGGATGCAGATCTAACACTAACATTGCAGCCATGGCGTCTGTGATTCGCTTGGTGACTGGGTGACTGCTGTCATATTTGCTTCCCCTCGCAAATGATTGTTTCACAGTTAATTGCTGAAATGTAGGACTGCTCATTTTCTTGACCTGCCTCTGGGATGACGATTCACCCCCAGCAGCAGCAACAGCAGCAGCAGTGGGACTAAAGCTTTCTTCAGAGGAATCAATAATAGTGCAGGAGTCATCCAGCCTTAAGTGGGATGCCGGGCTAACTCCGAGCGCTACTGAGGATATTGATGAGTATGGTGTGGTGGGTGTATTTTGTAGCCGTCGGGATGTCGGTGAGCGGAGGGTCTTAGCTGATGATGGAGTGCTTGTATTTTTTTGGGAAGAACTTTCAGTTTTTCCCAATACTTTGCCATGAACTCTCGTTAAATGGCGTAACATAGACGAGGTTCCAAGATGGTTAAGGTCCCTCCCTCGACTGACTGTGACTTGACATACACTACAAATGGCTATACAATTGTTGTCTGGATTTGGGTAGAAATAATTCCACACATAAGAAGTGGATTTTTTTGTTTTATGCCCAGGCATGACAATGGCCTTTTTCTTGTCACGTGCCAGAACTGCTGCCACTGGTGCAGGACTTACACAAACAACCTCATCCTCATCAACATCCTCATTAGCGCCCTCGTCGCCTACACTAATCTCCCCCTCATGCTCTTCTAATTCCAAAGTGGCATCCTCAATTTGGGTATCACCGGCTACACTCGGGCTATTAAGGCACACATCAGCAGAATGCTCACGATTAGACATCCCACTGTTGGATGGACTCTCCACAGGGATTGTTGTCATTTGTGAATCAGAGCAAACATTCTCCTCTAATGCCTCACTGTTATCTTGCAGCTCGGCTTTGACGCGTAACAGTAGTTGTGCACCAATTGTTGGCTGGGTAACTTTTTGGGATCTTCAACTAATAGCCAAAGGTGAAGTCCTCATTCTCTCTTTGCCCCTGCGTGTGTAGAATGGCATGCTTGCAATTTTTTTTTTAGCGTTACTTAACTTTTGCTCAGTTACACTTCTTTTTCGCTTCAATACAGTAAATTTTTTTGGGGTTTTAGTTTTTTGCACTAATTTGGAAACACTCTGTTGTTTGACATTGCCTTGGCCAGATGACGTACTGGGAACACTAACATCAGGACTGGTGACAGAACCTGGTTGCTCATTCTGATCATATGTGGACTGCTTTGAATCCATTCTGAGCGCAAACCACTGGGGAGTGCTAAAAATTAGTTGGTAGATACTGCTCACAGATATGACTTTTGACAGCCAGAAATATTTATGCACAATTATGGGGACACCCCAAAAGCACTGAGGAGTGCTAACAATTAGTTGGTAGATACTGCTGACAGATATGACTTTTGACAGCCAGAAATATTTATGCACAATTATGGGGGACACCCCAAAAACACTGAGGAGTGCTAAAAATTAGTTGGTAGATACTGCTGACAGATATGACTTTTGACAGCCAGAAATATTTATGCACAATTATGGGGGACACCTTAAAAGCACTGAGTGCTAAAAATTAGTTGGTAGATACTGCTGACAGATATGAATTTTGAAAGCCAGAAATATTTATGCACAATTATGGGGGACACCCCAAAAGCACTGAGGAGTGCTAAAAATTAGTTGGTAGATACTGCTGACAGATATGACTTTTGACAGCCAGAAAAATTGATGCACAATTATGAGGGACACCCCAAAAGCACTGAGGAGTGCTAAAAATTAGTTGGTAGATACTGCTGACAGATATGACTTTTGACAGCCAGAAATATTTATGCACAATTATGGGGGACACCCCAAAAGCACTGAGGAGTGCTAGCAATTAGTTGGTAGATACTGCTGACAGATATGACTTTTGACAGCCAGAAATATTTATGCACAATTATGGGGGACACCCCAAAAGCGCTGGGAAGTGCCAAATATTAACAAAAAATAATAAACCTCTATCCTCCTCTCTTCTCTAGCGATTTTTGTTAGAGCAATTGCAAGAAGAATATTGGATTCTCTGTCCCTGCTCTAATCAGCCTGTGACTACACCCTGCTCTCTCCCTCTGTCAAATGGCGATGGATTGCTGTGGAGGCGTGTATTTATGATCTTGAAGTATCACGAGAACCGAGCCCCGAGATCCGACGACGTCACGATGACGTTCGGCCTCGATTTGGATTCAGAACGGGCGGGAGAGTACCGAGCTGCTCAGCTCGGTACTCGGATACCCGAGGTTCGGGAGGGTTCGGTTCTCAGGGAACCGGACCCGCCCATCTCTAATACTAACACAGCAGGAAGTTCAGTGGGAGATGGCTGGCAAGAGCGTCACCAGCCACAAAGTAGCCAACAGCCAATAGAAATGGTTCTTTAGGTTGAGCAACAGCCAGCTGAACCATATTCTTCTACAACAGTGTCTGTTTGTGAAGAGAGTAAGGGTATAGGGAATGGGAGGAGGAAAAAAGATAAATCCTCTCGCAAGCCTGAAGGTAAATAGAGTCTTGTTCAAAAACCAGGGAAAAAGAAAAAGGTTCAGGGAAGAGCAGGTGTAGAAGTAACAGCTACTTCCAATAGATATGAGCTGTTATCGGAGTTGGATACTGATGCCTGTTGGTTGGATGCATTAGAATTGGAGCAGGAGATGAAAAGAGTGGCACAGGAATGTGATGTAGAGTCAGAAGATGACCCACCAACTAAAAGAAGGTCTGTTCCTGAGGAGGGGCAAGTAGAGTCCGATATGGAAACGGGAGGTCGGCAAGGTGGCTCTGACTCTGACCTATAATGATGAGACTCATTTTTTTGCTGCTCTTTTTGTCTCTCGCTATAATGGCAGATTTTTCTTTACGAGTGATCTCCAGTAATGTGAATAGCATTAAGGTCAGGCAAACTAGGCATGCAGTCTATGACCATCTGAAATATGTTGATGCAGATGTGTTCTATTTACAGGAGACATGGTTATCTACAATATTGCAGTTAAGGGAAGCTCAGAGAGACTGATAAATAGGACCATATTTCTGGTCACTGGTTCCCCCAACAGCTATGGACTCTTAAGTTACAGGTTTTTTTTGTTGTGCGTGTGTGTGTTTATTTTTTTGATATTTTTAAGGAGGTATCCAATTATTAAATAAGTGGACATTTGTTGTAATATGAGTTGATTATGTTTGTTCCATTGTATTCGATTTGGCATTCATCAATAAAAATCGCCTTCGTTGTAAAACTATTAAATTTCATTCACTTATATTCCCATTACATTTTTGATAACTTCACTTTTAAATGTCCACTTCAAGCACTGTTTACAAATATATTATAAACCTTCTGCTCCAGTTCACAGTTCTTCTGCTAGTGGACCTTTGTAACCCTAAATAGTTAGAGAACTCATACTGTCTTATATATTTGTGTGTTTTAAATTGAGCTAACGAACAAGCACTCCCTATAAGCTCCTAATCCCATCCAGGCCTTACAAACAATTATACACAAAAATGATGTAACTACAACATTTTACAAGTAACACTAGGTAGTTGAAAGAGAGGGATATCTTGAAAAGAAACACCCCAATTTTTTCAGCACAATGCTGTAAACCAGTAAAAATGACTAATTAAAACTGTCCCTCATTTATAAATATAATGCATAAATCTTAGTTACATATATTTGCAAATACATAATAAGCCATCCGCCTCTTCACAGGTTGTCTGCTAATTGGATGGTCCTAACCCTTAACAATGAAAGTACCGATAATGGGTCATATGTTTTTATAGTAGCTAACATTTACTAAAGACCATATGACAAAGATTGTAAAGTTGACGGGTGTTATTACTATTTTTTTAAAGAAGCAAATTAAACGGTGTGATAAATTGACAATATCTACAGTGTGATTGGTGTAATGCACAATGTTGCCAAGCACAATACTGACATTAAAAGACCAATGCTGGTGGGTATGAGGTATAGCTGGCGCACCTGCCGGCATTAGTCTTTTGATGTCGGCATTGTCAATGGCGACATTGTGCATGTCACCAATCACACTGTAGACATTGACAACCTGTCAGCATAATGGAAGTGTCATCATTTTGCCTGCAGACATTTTCATGTCACCAGGTTAAGTGCCAACATTTCCATTGTCGAAATCATGTACCCTACCCATGCACTTAGCGAGTAACATCCTAAATCACTCATTTTCTATCAAGAGATGTAAAATATTTCACTTGCACAGAAACTACAATTTTCATGAGTATACGTTAATCCACAGTCCTCAAAGCCTGGAGCACTTGAGCAAAAAAAAGGTGGAAACGACATTGGGACTTTTCCACTTTCACAACTGATCCTTATTGTGTTTGTATTTTTCAGTGACCAATGTCAGGACAAAGAAATAATGTTGAAGATATCGATAAAAAATATTGTGAAATGTGACATTGAGAAGGAAAATCTCACAGACTCGATGGTGCTACCACAAGCGGACTGTGTAATAAGTGCGATGCTGTTGGAGGTCATCAGTAAAGACCAAGATGATTACCTTATGAATTTGAAAAAATGCACAAGTTTACTAAAACCTGGAGGACACCTGATATTACTCGGGTGTTTAAATGCAACTTATTTCACAGCTGGGCAGGACAGGTTCCACATTTTCAAATATGATGAGAACTATTTAAGAAAGGTTCTCACCGGAGAAGGGTTTATTATTGATCACTGTGACGTTCTCAAAAGAAAGGCAGTGAGTGATCTTGCTGATTATGAGGCCATTGTATTTATCACAGCTTACAAAGAGAAGTAGGCCTGGGAAGAAAATAAAACCTAACTATCAAAATATCAATTTACTAAGTTTAATCCTTAATAAATAATTTCAATATATGACTGTAAATTTGTACTGAACTGGCCTGTAAACATCCAATCAAAGAATAAAGTATTTAGTAATTTTTTGCAGATGTTTGGAGATGAATTTGCAATCTTACCACTTCAGCGCTCACTGGAGAAGGGTTTAGTATTGATCACTGTGATGTTCTCAGAAGAAAGACAGTGAGTGATCTTAGTGACTGTGAGGCAGCTATGTTCCTCACAGCTCACAGAGAGAAATAGGCCTGGAAAGATAATCAAACTGTGAAATACAACAGATCTTTCAATTTGCAGATGTTACACCTTAATAAACTAATTTGAAAATTTAAACTTGTATTGAATTGTCCTTATTTGATATTGGTTAATTAATTAAAATAATCTTACATTCATTTGTGTTTTCTGAGGTTGGATCTAAAGGTTATTGTTGTCAATTATAAACAAATTATACTTCTTATTTAATTCTAACATATCATTATTCCCCACCCTCTTATTTTTTTCACAAAATGCGGAACTGTTTTTAATATACCATCAGTTACGAGATAGAATCATTATGGTGAAGGAAAACCTATGAATTATATGCAAAATCTTCCCATAATTGCTAGATAAAACTACAAATTACAAACCTTCCAGCTGAAAGTTAAAAGCAAGGGACTTGTAAAATACAAGTGAAGGCACAACATTATTTTATTTTCCTTCTTAATTTTCTTATTAAACTCAAAATATATAAAACATAAATGTCCTTTAAAAACATACATGTTTCTTGGTATCATTATGAAGACAAAAGAAAAAAACCCAGTAAGACAACACAAAATGTTTTTCAAAAGAAAAAAATATCAAGCATATACCAAAAATTCCATATGCAAAATAACCATATATTATTGTAGATTTTCCTTACAGATGTCAAATATCAGTACTCCCTTGTGGCCCTCCGTCTAACAACAAACTCACAGATCAATAGGCAAATCGTTATTTAAGACTCTATGTTTATACCAATCTGTAGATCTAAAACAGTTATAGATTTGGATGTTATTTTCAACCGAGAGTGAATTTATATAACTTTCCCATACATTCAATAGTTTATTTACCTACTTTTCTTGATATATAGATGCTTCTATCCAATCCATCCTAAATACATATGCCAGCTTATGTTTAAATAACATCAGAGAAGGAGGTTGAGGCTGTAGCCAGAATTGTAAAATACATTTTTTTGTAACTGCTGAGATGATAATTAGCAATTTCTTACCCCCTTTCGTACATTTAAAAGATTTATCCACAATCCCCATCATCGCCTATTCAGGAGATAAAGGTTCAAAATTTACTAACTCTTCCCTATCATATTCTTTGATTTGAATCGAATATAGTTTTATATATAAACAGCCCCACCGGCAGTGAAATAAAGAAACCTCAGATTTATTACATTTTGAACAATTTGAGACCCTACTAATCCCTAAATCATGGGATCTTTTATGTTACACATATCCCCTATAAACTTTAAAAAACATTTCACAATATGCGCTTTCCATTAAAATACATTTAGAATTTATAAATGTCTCTTGAATGGTTTAGAAAGCATACCTAATGCGTGGTTCAATCGTATCTTAATATAGACATTTTAAAGTCTCTGAACTGTGCTGGTTTAGAGGGGGGAATAATATACAGTATTTTGGAGAATAAGAAATATTTAAAATATTTTAGCAGCATTGTGAAACTCTAAATAAAATTCATGAAGCATTGTGCCAGTGTTTGTGCTTGATATACATAAATACTTACAGGAAAAAAGTACAACAAAAAAATGACAATGTCTACGCATGTGATATGTACTTCCAAGCAATGAGGCAACAAGGTTACAGATGAAGAAACAGGCATCACATAAAGTCTATAAAGTGACAGAGTAGTAATGTTTCCAGTTTCATATGACCTGCTATAGTACCCAACAACAAGCAGTCTGGGACATTTCTGCTGCCAAAGCTACTGTGGTCTGGAATGCCCCAAAGGAACATAAAAATAATGCAGCCAATATTTTAGTTAGCAATGGTATCGATTTGTGTATGTTGATCATGGGCTCAAGGTCATTCTGCACAATCTTCAGAGTTTGTAAAATAACATGAGTTGGGAAAAATTGGAAATGAACATGAATTGTCACCTCATCTCTGTGTCGGACATCCCAAAGAGGTTTACACGTAACCTGTACACACAATTCATGTGCCCTTCTTGTGCCCTTATTGTTGCTGCTGCTGCTGGCAGCGCCAATGCCAAACTTAAATAAGCTATGCCATTGGTTCAAAAGAATTCTAAATGTGAGGGGGGAAAAATGACTATATTAAGAATTTGCAATATAAATAATACATTTTATATTGTGATTATGCTAAGATTTCTGCTTTTTTAAAAAAAAGAAAACCTAATAACTTGTCTTAATGGCATGTTGTTTTTGTTTATAATTTGTTGTGAAAGTAAAACCCAGAACTGCAATTAGGTTTAAAAAATGCATGTATAGAAGTACTTATCTTCTTTACTATAAATATATTAATATATGGTCTCTAATTCCCATAATATAGCCGCAAGAAATAAAAGAACTATTAGCTTTTGAGGTCCATTTGCAATAATCCCCTGATAAGTGTGTAGCTATTGGTGCTGATTATCATTGATGTATAATGTTGCACAAGTCCTCCAGCACCCTCAAGAGAAATTCCTCCCCACCTATATGCGTTGATGTGCAGGTCTGCATCAGTCACAATAATATTCTTTACATTTGCTTTATATTTACTTTACTAATGAGCTGATATTTTTATATATACTTGCACTAAAGATATTATAATGGAATATACTTAAATTATTATTTTATTTTATTTTATTGAATTTAAAATGTAAAAGTGGATACTATGAAGTATTATCCACATTTACATTAATTGTAGTAATTTATTCTACAAGAGTGTGATACCATCACCTACGTTCCCAAGATGAACTCATGACCAGGATAAATCATCACATGATAACAGTAATGTTCCTGGTGCTGCTGAATTTACATAGCTGGATCCTAGTAAATATAAACAGAATTCCTGGACCAGACAAGTACAACAGTGTCCAAGACGTGAGAGTCAGCCTGTCTGTGATACAATATTACAAGATGGATTGTAGCTCCCATAAGCTCTATCATGTAGATGACTTTGATTCAAGAACGTGTCTGGATACTTATTTTTCCGATAAACCAGAAATGGTATTTGGAGATGAATCCTTGAAACTTCACCATGTATTCACAGAGGGTATGTATACTATACTTTATCTTACTAATAAGATAAATATTGATAATTAAGAAGATGAAATTATTTATTTTTAGATACATTGTAAAAAGGAAGAAACATATTTTACATTTGCTACTTTCCTTTGGTAATTAAAAACTCACACTCTATCCTACACTTGTATCACATGATTAGAGAGGGATATAATGCCTTTGATGTTGTGCTTGCAGGCAGGACATATTTTCGTACATATGGAGTGATTTAACACTAGTCGATGATAAGAAAATCATTAGAATCTTACTATATAGAGCTATTTTGTCAATTATTTACATTGTTGAAGGGTATTTCCACCCAAATAGTTTCATTTAATATTTGAGAACTGGAACAGTTATGAATAAATATGGAATTGCAGTCACACTATTACTTACTGCAGTATCCTAGGTTCTCTTTGCAATGGGGAGACTTTCATGGCTGACAGACACCTTGATTACTCAAGTAGGCTGATGTGCATTGTAACTACAACAGTGGTCAGCACTGGTGTTCTATTCACCATGGCTCCAGACTGCTGGGACCTGATGCACATTTATTAATTTATTGCCGTCGGGTTACTGTGAAGGAATGCTTGCTCCGCTATGGTATCTGTCAACCATGATAGACAGGAGGTGTGGCTATTTACCGGCAGAGCATGCTGGGGCTTGTAGCTTCACAAAACCTGGAGAGCCACAGGCTGGCCGGGCCTAGTATGGAACAAGGCCCAATCTAGTATGTAACAACATTGAGTTCTTTTTGCATGGACAAAAAAATACAATTTCCTCTAGGAAAGCCGGTACCCATCTAAATGTAACCCTCCACCCTCAAACTCATTGTATCTTACTTAAAAAATGTTATCTAACAAAACAACATTTCATGCACTCAGCAAGTAATGACCAAGCCCAGCCATCTCTTCCCACCAGATATTTTTTTTGCATCCCCACAAATACCGTCAGTTTTCCACCGGAAGTGCTCAAAGTCAGCTACATTTTGTCAGAAACAAGTTTAAACAGCATTTTCACTGTGGGACATGCACGTTTCTGTTTTTGGAAATGTACTTTACTGTATTACTTTGTATTTTTCAGTGACCAATGCGAGGGAAAAGAAATAATGTTGAAGACGGCAAAAAAATACATTGTGAAATGTGACATTGAGAAGGAAAATCTCACCGACCCGGTGGTGTTACCACAAGCCGACTGTGTAATCAGTACATGGCTGCTGGAGCTGAACAGCAAAGACCAAGACGATTACATCAGAAATCTGAGGAAAACCGCAAAGTTGCTAAAATCTGGAGGACACCTGATAATAGTTGGCGGTATAAATGCAAGTTATTTCATGGTTGGGCAGGACAGGTTCCATCTTTTCAAAAATGAGGGGAAGGGTTTAATATAGATCAATATGACATTGTCAGAAGAAACTCAGTGAATGATCTTCGTGTTCATCACAGCTTACCAAGAGAGATAGGTCTGGGAAGAACATGATATGGAGAAACACAGTATAACAGATCTTCATATTAATATAAAAATGTTAAATCTTCATCAAATTATTTCAGCAAATATACAAAGTAAATTTGCATTGTCGAAGTCAGCAAATTGGATAAAGTCATCTCAATTAAAATCGAGCAAACTTGGTTGTCTTTGTCTGAAAAGATGCATACGGTATGCTACGGCGTGGAAGGGCGTACGCAGCTGCAACACGTGGCAACAACAGTATTTAGTCTTTTACATACATTCGCACAAACACGCATACTTGTAAAATAGTACACATTAATGGTAGTTGCAACATATAGTCATTTATGTCGAAATATAGTAGTATTTATGTTTTATATTATAAGTTATATGCACATAAGTGAAATATATGGAACAGGTTGAAGGAATCATATCGTGTGGTATCATAATAAACCTCTTTACATTTGCTACTGTTCGGTTCACTCTGCGAAGGAATCACAGAGTGCATACGCAAGTTATGAATGATAGGGAATTATGAACTACTTAAGACTAAGGAATCTTGGCGGGAAGAGCAGAGCATACCCCCTGGAGAGATGACCCCCTCCTTTGGATTTTTTAGGACGAACTAGCCAATGATTGACAACCCCTTGGACCTTCCTGAAACCTGGACCAATAGAAGCAAGCTATACCATCTTCATTGTTTTACTGTATTCCTGTGTGCATATAAGCAGCAGCTTCTCATCTAGTGTTCAGACATCTTGTCCTCAGACTTCAGGATTGAATGACTGTACACTGGATCCAGAGCGCCTGCGATAAGTAACGCAGTACTTATTATCACTTCGCTTGAATATATAATACTACTTTTTGCGAATAAATCGTTGTGCGTTGGAAACACAAATCGAGGTTCGACAATCGTTATTGGTTAGCGACAATACGCACATAACTGCATTGAACTGTTCTTACTGCTGTTAACACACCCGATCATGTATGAGATTTTGGTTGATTAAAGAGACTCAGCGAGTGGTTCTGACAGTCAAATAAATGTCATTATTTGTCACTCATTTATTCATTCAGTAAATTCAGTTAATGCTATTGCCCTTACATACTATTATTACCCTACCCTCTACTTTTATTGACACAGATGAGGGAGGAGATGACAGAGCGGGAGGGATGGACATGAGGTAAAGTGGGAATTGTGTGTAGTCAGACCTAATATAAGATATGTCCCAATATATCTAGTTGAAAACTTTTGATAAATGAGAAATCGGATATTTCAAATCTGCCCCACAATCCACCCAGACCACATACATTTACAGCAAGGCCAAACCTCTTTCTTTTATGCTACACCCCTTTTTGTACACCAGGAGAATTGGGACTTTTCAAAAGTATCCTAATACTTTTATGCTGGATGTCACTCTGCCACAACCTAGAGTAAATTTACATTCAGTAAATAGAAGTCATGTTTTGCATTTCAGTTTAAAAAAATGTCAGTAAAATATAATATAAAGTTGATTGTGATAAAGTTACATAGGCCCAAGAAATAACAGCTTTTTGCTCATGTCACATGATTGTGTTTAGTGCTGGACCATTATTATTATTATCAGTAATTATAAAGGCTCCACAGTGTTCCACAGCACCAGACAGTGGCAATAAAGGGAGCATACATAAAACAGGACATACAAGGTAAACAAAATAAAGCAGACATGAAAATAAAGTGTAGATAGGGTTTGCTCATGAGAGAGCTAATGGTAAAATGGCACAGCTGCGACAAGATAGGCGAGTGTGGATTAGAATTGAGATTGGATCAGTTCTAAGGATATGCCAGTTTGAGTAGTATAAGTGGGAGTACTTAAGCTCTAAAACACAGATGGGTTTTCAAAGAACGTTTAAAGATTTGAAAGCTGTGGGAGAGTTTGATTAATTTTGGTAGGGAGTTCCATAGGTTAGTAGCGGAATGTGAGAAGTCTGGAAGCTAGGATGTAGAGGTGATTATAGATCTAATTGGGATTGAGAGAGAGTATTTCAAAATGAGAATTATAATGGGGTGATGTTGTTTAGAGATTTGTATGTGAATATGGATAATGTAATCTGGAATCTGGAGGACAGAGGGAGCCAGAGTAGGTATTTTCAGAGTGGTGCTGTGAATATACTGCAGCAAGAGAAGAAGACCAGTGAGAGAATACATGAGAATTTTGGTTGTATTTTGGGTAAGACAAGGTCATAATCTGGAAACATTTTGAAGGTGGAGTCGACAGGATTGAGAAAGAGTTTGGATGTGAGAATAAAGCAGAGGGAAGAGACAAGTGTGACAACTGAAAAGTAATTAATCTTCTACAGCATAGTTTTACCTATAAGGGCCATTTCCCCATACTTATCCTTCTGGACCTCTCTGCAGCTTTCAACACTGTCAATCACCCTCTTCTCCTTAAAACCCTTCACTCCATTAGCCTTTATGACACAGGCCCCCTGACATTTTCAGTAATTGCACTGTAATTACAGAGAGGTACATTCCAAGCAGCATAAACTCCTCAGAACTAGAATATTACAGTTGTTACCCATCTAAACTGTGTTAGGGTGTAATCACCTGGAATCTGGGGGACTTGTCGATGCAGAGGTCTAGGGAGTATCGAGAGTGGAGATTCTCAGTTTTGTGGTACATTGGTGGACTTCTTTCCAGGTCTTGTCCAAGAGCCATTTATTTTGATGACATATAGATATTATGCGTAACTATATCTGATATTGTTGTTTTTCAGAAGGGTGCCAAGAGGTTCCAGCTCTCTCTGCTTTTAAGCAAAAAAGTGCAGGTAATGATGAGTGATTTCAATGGCTTTTAACTCCCCTCCCCTCCCCCCCTTGAGCATAGTTCCTATAGTAGATTCCTTTGTTTCTTGTAGAACTAACATAGAAGTACTACATTTGTAGACAGGTGTAGACAGTCTTTCAAATAGGATTGTTAAACAAAGCTTAGGTCCAGAGATGGACTTAAGCCTTCGTTCCAGCAAATTGTGCTGTTCTATAAGAATTTACTGAGCTGACAGCAAGTGAGAAGAATCGAGTGTGGTGTCAGTGTTTGGGAGGTGTGAGGCAGCCCAAGCCTGAGGAAGCAGCTGGAAATTGCTGATTATTTAAACTGATCAAAAGTAAATTAGGTTTACATATAGCCAGGGTAGAATAGACCCCTTCTCTCTGCGTATTCTAGATTTCTGCTAAGGCTACGGAACAGGTCAAAGAACCAGGAAACAGGAACCCCCCCACCTGATACCCACTATGTCCATCAGTTCTAGCCTCTTACTCATGATGACACTTTATAAAATGAACCATAATAGCACGGGTAGATATCTTTGTTTCTCTATGGTATTGTAATGACAGAGACGTCCATTTCAAGCCACATAAACGCATGCTGTGTCTTAACAATAGATATACATATGCGCTCAATATCAGACTAGGTGACACACTCGCAGCAGCGGGGGAACCAAGGAATCCCTCCTTGTAGATACAGTACAAATAAATATGTTCCAACTGCGCTCGCGAAGTGTTAATGAAGAAAAAGGGTGAATATTGCAGCAGAATAAATAAAAAACATCATATACAATGGCTGGATATAACAAAAATAAAGGTGGTGTATCAATGCATACCATAGAATAAACTGTAAAATGGTCTAAATGAAGGAAAAACAAAAAGAGCAAAAAATCCTTGGCTCTATGAGTCCACAAAAAAACACACAATGTCTCTGAAAAAACACTAGCAGGATTTGGAATTGCTGTCAATGGAGTATAAACCAAATAGGGATCAATCCGGAAATCCACACATGTCCACGTTTGTCAGGATATACCTCAAAAAGAAAAAGAAAGGGAAGGAGGGAGGGGAAGGAGAATTGGAGAGTGAAAGGAGAAAAGAAGAAAAAGGAGGGTAATATCAGCTGGTGATATGTGTTATAATTGATAAACAGTGATATTGTAGTAAGGAATGCAATTTGCTGGCTAAACAAACGTATGTGACCAGGAGGGGTAAACTAAAAGCAGTTTAATAAGACCCAATATTGGCCATAACGATCAACTACAATGAACCATGCACAGCATGAAACGCTAACTAAAATACAAACAGAAAAAACATATGGAAAATAAGAACATGAAAAATGAAGTGATGACCGGAGTGTGCACCACCAAACTCACGCTAGTGCTGGTAAACGGCGTGGAAGCGTTGCTGGATGAAGGAGAATCAAGGTCCAATGATCTCCTTCAGAATGGAACTCCAGAACAGGCAGGCTGGTTGCAAACGTCGGATCGTGTACGCCGGAATCCGCGGGTGAGATGCGTTCCACAGTGGAGCGCAGAGTCACTTCCTATCTACGGATGCCGGAATGAGTCAAAAAGGTGTCCCAATGCGTTTCATCTCCAACGGAGACTTCTTCAAGGGTAATTGAGCAGAGAGTAATGTGCTGTTATATAGAAGAATTCCTGGGAGCCGTTAATTGATGCATAAGATGTTGATTGGATGATAAAGTAAATAAATGCACTGATACACCACCAGTACATAATCATGTGTTGCAGAAAAGACTACAACACATAGAGAGGGATAAATGGTAAGAAAAAACTAAACAAAAAGCAAAAAACAACAACAACAGCAGTGGATAAAATTATGAAACAAACAGCAAAGATGGATAACGTTAATAAACAGAAAGGGAGTTAAATTGGTCCAATAGTATAGATTATCGAGAGAAGGTAATGTGTGTGTTTAAACCATAAGATTGCATATTGAAGGTATAACAGACTCACTAGAACTAGAGTGCTGTATATACCATCCTCAAATACAAACAGATCCTTTGAATAACCAAAGACAGAACATTAAAATACATATATATGACTCATAAAAGAACACGTATTGATCACATTGGTTAAGATAAACTCAAAAATTGTTTAAAAAATTGTGTTGACCAGAGAAGGAGGGACTAAATCTAAAATTCCCTTGTAGTGAGAACATTAGTTATAATAATTAGAAATAACATGAAATTGTGTGGTTATAACGATTGAAAGTAACACAGGATGGTGTATACTAGAGAAGGAGAAGTCAAAACCAAATATCCTTATGGGATGAAGGTGAGTAATAACACATACAAACTGTATAGATCATAATCGTTATATATATATACAGATGATAGTGAATCGTAAATCGTATTTACTAATTGATGTGAATTAGTCTATAAATGCAGGGTGAACAATAATTCCTGGCATAACAGAGGTACCTCATTACATAATAACAAGGATCTTGAAACACATCTGTCGTACAGTAGAATATGTAGAGATAAGATATACGGGATATATGGGAGTATACTTACCCGGTGGGTGCCTGAAAAAAGGGGGGAAAGAAGGGGGGAGGGGGGAGCGGGGAGGAGAGATGGCAAGGGAGAAAAACAAAGGCCAAAAAATAAAAAATAAAATATAAAAAATAAAAAATAATAAATTAAATGATGGTAATAAATAACACGATATATAATATGGCATATATTGTATAAATAAATGTAGGGGGTATTCGCTATCGAGGGCAAAAACCAGGGAACACTCAAGGAGGAAGAAATCCTACTACACCAGAGATTCTCAGGTGGTCTCCCATCCTGGTACTGATCTGGCTCACCCCATTTAGCTTCCAAGATCTGACGGTATTGGGCGTAAGGTGGGGTGATATGATAGTAGGTGTTGATCATCCGAGTGAAATCAACTTGGTCTAGCGAAGTCAGGGAATAAACCCCCTACAATGGCCACGGCATCCCTCCGGATAAGACACTAGACCATAGAGGCTGCATATCATTGAGAAAAATAGGGGGGGGAATTACATCAGCGATTGTAATTCAAGATCCATATTCAATCCATATGGATCTAAAGTTCTGAGGGTGAAAATGGATCTAGCCTCCTCTTTGTTAATCTGTCTAATATGGTCCCCTCCTCTTCAATTTTTGGAGACTTTTTTGATGGCAATAAAGCTGAGATTATCTATTTTGCAGTGATGTACTTCCCTGAAATGCTTAGACAGATTATGCTGTTCAAACCCTTTCTGTACATTTCTCAGGTGTTCACCAATGCGGATCTTGAGTTTACGAATAGTACGTCCCACATATTGTTTGCGGCAAGGGCATTCAATAAGATATATAACATTTTCCGTGTTACAGGTTAAAAATTCATTGATCTTATATGTAATACCCGTATGCGTAGAGGTGTATTCTGTGATAGACTTGGTGCTAGAACAGCGCAAAATCTTGCAATTATGGCAACACCCACAGTAGTAGAATCCAGGTTTCTGGCTTTGAAGAGACAACCAGTCATCAGGCCTTGGTTTGTTCCTAAAATGGTTGGAAACTAGCATGCTGTGTCTTGTAGCTTCACAACCCTTGGAGAGCCACAGGCTGGCCAGGCCTAGAATAGAACAAGGCCCAAAATGGACAAAAATTACAATATTTATCTTCCAGTAAAGCAGGTACCTACCTAAATGGAAACCCCCCCCCCCCAAACACATTGTATCCTTACTTAAAAAAATCCTATCTAACAAAACAAATTTTAACTACAAAATGCCTTTGTTCAGGATTACTAGATCACGATGGTTCATCAATAAACTGGAGGTAAAGATTGGAATAAACTAACAGTAAAAGCTGACACAGTTAACAGAGACTGCTTGTGGACTACAAGTAATGGTTTCTATACACTGAAGTGCATGAGCTAAAGTTGTCAATCATGTGCACATACTGAGTAATTACATAGATATTGAAATGACCATCAGTCATATAATATCAGTATCACAGCATCATTGAGACACCATTACGAGAAAAAGTCTTCACAGAGGTGCACATGTAACCCAAATATAAACGTCCACCAAGATGAACATATACTTTATGTTTGCATTAATGATAATTTCATTATTTATTATATATTTCTTAACTATTTATCTTATAATGAATTATGTTTATGTTTTCATAAAATATAAAAAAGAAAAGGGAATACTATGGTAATTTATTCTGCATGAGTAGCTTATGATACCATCACCTGTATTCCCATGACCAAGTCATATGAATGATAAATCATCATGTGATAACACGAATATTCCTGCTGCTGAGGGACTTAAATAGCTGGTAAGTATGAACAGAACTCCTTGACAAGTTGAGTATAGCACAGAGAAAGACGTGAGAGTCAGCCTGTCTATATTACATTAATGATAATATCTTTATTTATTATATATATCTTAACTAGTTATCTTGTAATGAATTCGGTTTAAGTGTTTATATTCTCATGAAATTTAAAAAAGAAAAGGGAATACTATGGTAATTTATTCTGCATGAGTAGCTTATGATAACATCACCTGTATTCTAATGACCAAGTCATATGAATGATAAAACAACATGCGATAACACGGATATTCCTGCTGCTGATGGATTTAAATAGCTGGTAAATATGAACAGAACTCCTTGACAAGTCGAGTATAACACAGAGAAAGACGTGAGAGTCAGCCTGTCAATATTACAATATTACAAAATGGATTGTAGCTCCCATAAGCTCTATCATGTACATGAAATTGATTCAAGAGCTCATCTGGATACATATTTGTCTGATAAACCAGAAATGGTCTTTGGAGAGGAAACATTAAAATTTCCCATGGAGAAATGTCACTATATTTTCAATGAGGGTATGTATACTATATCTTATCTTGCTACATAGATTAATTTATCTTTTGAATGGGCAATTCATGATAGATAGATAATGAAAGCGGCCAGGTAGAGCCTCAGTAGGTCAGATATGTATCTTCAGTAAAGGTGGTCTTATTATGTAGTCTTCCCCAGGAGGGGGGTTGTTAACTATTTGCCTGTTCTTACACTGATCCAGATATGTCTAGGAAAAACCTCCCCAGAAATGCATGGATATGATTTATTAAGATCTGGCACCCAGCTGCATCAGATTGTTTACATCACCACCCCCCCCCCCCTCACGATGATTAATACCCCAAATTATTTGTTGTTAAAACATATTATGCCAGTTAATATGGCATTGTGTTGGCAGGCTCATTGATGTGTAATTTGTATAGCTATTATGTATATCACAGGCACCATTGTGATTATTGCAATGGTATTTAATATAATACAGTTTTTGACTGTTTAAGTTGTAGCACATTGCTTTAGAAGAAGTATATAATACAAAACCAGAGCTCTCTTAGATGATCCTTATAAAATATTAGGAACCTGGCTTATATATCAACACAGTCAAACACTGGAGGGTGTTAGTAAATCTGTAAGAGAATTTAAAACTCTGCCCTTACCTGAGGCACTGACCACGTCTGGTACCACAATTCCTACTTTGGTTGTTAAAAATCCCTTATGTGTTTTATTATTTTACATTTGGACATATCAAATCAATATAAGGTTTTTATTTGTTACAACACTATTATAGTTCTTACTTGTGTTATCTTATTTGTTACTCCAATAAAGAGAAAAAAAGACATTTCATATGAACTTTCTATTGTTTTAGCTTCTGAGTTATTATATCACTAAAAGTGTTCTATATAACACCAATTCAAATTGATTATATGTTTCCGATTTTCATTTCTTTCTGATAACCCAGCTTTTAACAATAAATGTATATTTTCTGTCCCAATTTCCAGTTGTTTATTGAAACATTAAAGGAGATTACATGGGATGGGTTGCAGACCCGAATAAGAGTTTACATTCCCCATACAGTTACAGAATGATGTGTAAGACAGATGTTACATAACATATTGCACTTTCTAATCACTGGACTCTTTCCCTGCAGGTCATATAAAGGGAGAAGTTTTGTATGACATCAGTGTTGGTTCCTTCATTCACCATCTCTATTCAGCCTGTGTAGTTTTCAAAGAGATCAGTGTGCTGAGGTTCAATGAAAAATGCATAATGGAACTGAACAAATGGTTGCACACGCGTACAGGAGCGTTTGTTTGGGATCACGCATCAACATATATTAAAGAGATGGAAGGAAAGAGGTACGTGTCTCTGTGTAAGGGTAAACCCCCTGTCAGTTCACACTGACCCTTTTCCAGATACTTAAAAATAGAACAATGAATACTCGTGGTATATGGTGGTATGTCATACCCCCACTTCTCATACTGCCTTCATTGTAGCTCCTCCCTCTAGCTCCTGGTAAGAAATGTGGTTAGTGCTTGTATGATATCTGGTGCAAGCCCAGGGCTGGGCCACCCATGGCGGGGAAACTCCCCAGGCAAGCCCCTGGCCTCTGGGCCTGTTCTGGGAGAAAATTCCCAGGCCCAAACAGCTGTGCTTTTAAAATCTCAAGACCTTGCAATTGTTGTAAGACACATTGATTCTGTCTTAGAGCAGCTGGAACCTGTTGGAGAAGTATATAAAATTCAGGAGCGTTTAGATGCATATAAAGAGGTTTAAAATTACAGACAGAAAATGGAGCCAGAATCCAGATCTTCATGTGATTAAAACAGCAGAGAATAAGTGCAGGTCAAGCAGAGAGAGGGCTGGCAAATTTTAGCCCGGGGGGCAAGCACATAGCACTGGCCCACAAGTAGCGGCCCACATATACATATATATATATATATATATATATATATATATATATATATATATATACATACACAAACACTTTGCACAGGGGCCCAGAGGGAAAGTCCAGTGTGTCTAGGCAGGGGCAAACTCAGAATTTTTAATGGGGGAGGGGGGTCAGGGGGGAAATGTTTGAATTCAGGACTACTCAAAAAAAAACAAAAAACACAATAAGCCTTCAATATACACTTTTTTTAGTCTAGTCAAATTGTTTTTCAAAATACCATTGATACCGCACATCAAACTAACATTGAAACTGCACATTAAAACTAGCAATGATATCGCAATTCAAATTAGCATTGATAATGCACATTAAAAATTCAATGCTGCTTCAACTGATAAAAACAATCCTTTGCCATCTAGATAGCTTTCAGTTTATATAGTACCCAGTAACTGTAAATACAATTGAGGTAAAAAATATAGTATATTTAAATAAAGAATATACATGCTAAATTTTTATATATAATTAGCTGAACGCCCCGTGCTATTGGGACTCACCGTTCAGCCGCAGGGCGGCAGTGACGATTTCCACTGTCTGGCTATGCCTGGGAGGAGCTGCTGCGGCTGCGCATGCGCAGCAGCTCCAGCTCCAGCTCCATTTCGTCAGTGATGGTCTATGCAGCTGTTGCGAGGTGCTGTAGAACAGGTTTAGCATGTTTACATGCTTTTGCCTGCTCGTCCGTGAAGGTGGGAGGGGGGTTTAGGAATAGATTATATAATAATGTTCTATTACAGTACTGAACCCAGGGGCTGATTTATCAAAGTGTGGCCATTTTGCTTTAAAAAACTGATGGTTTTGCTGCGTATAATACTAATGGGGTTATCGCTGGTGATAACTCCTGTTGGGGGAACCTATTTATCAAGCACTATTAATAGATCATCATAGCACTACACTATTTGTAAGATAATCTCTTCGCCCACATACAAAAAAAAATTCTACTTTTTTTACAATAAAGATTAAAAAGATAATATTAAAAAACTGAACATACACTTACCTGATTAAAAGTAATTTGTAATTTCTCTCTTCTTTCTTCTTGCTGTGCCTTTGCTCTTGATGACGCGGCCGCCTGTGCGCTGGGTAATACTCAGTGTATGCGGAGAACTGCATGCATCTACGGACGGGGTGGGTGGCCAAACTGGTGTCAGACAGAGCGGCCTGGGGGGCCGATATCCCCCTGCCCCCCGGCCCAGCCAAGTACAAACAACTCCGGTTCCGAGGGACATTGTTAAACAACAATAGAGTGAAGATGTCAGCACACTTCAGGAACGTGGATCCCAGAAGAGAGATGCAACCAGTGGGACACAGGAAAGAGGAGAAATACCTGAGCATTGTATACAGGAGACTCCTAGTATTCATAGTGATAGTGCTGAAAATATTGTGGACAATATTGGCGTTGCTACCGATGAGATAGAATATATAGATGGTAACTTACAAGAGGTGGTAGTAAATGAGGATAAGGAAGGTTTACAATCAATATTTGATGTTGAACCCTCCACAAAAATAAAACAATCAGTGGAGCAATCAGGGGATCAGAATACTGAGATAGATGAGATAGACGTCTCAGTAGAGAATACTACACTAGATTTCCCCCCTTTATCTGGAGTGGGACAGTCTCAGGTATCAGCAGATATACCCACAACAGTGAGTAGTCAATCTGCACTGGATCATACACAGAATAGTACACAAGGAAATAATACAAATAGTGGATCTGGCCGGGTTCCTCCTAGGAATGCATGGAGCCGCGGAGCACCATCATTTAGTTCTAATACAAACTATACAGGTCAGGCTTTTAGGAGGAGGAATGTGGTCAGATTCAGGAACAAAGGTACCAGAGCGGAGTTACCAGACAGAAGATATGTCATACGAGATTTATTGTGTCACCAGATGGGGTTTGTACCAGCAAACATATTGGCAGTAATAAACCTACCAGATAGACAGGGGTATGATGTGAGTTTTAAACTTATGTCTGAACTGGATAGATTCTGGGTAAATTTCAGCAAGTTTAGGGATGGAGAAGGTTGGACTAAGTTTAGTTTTATTCCAATCTCCAAGCCAGACACAGTCAATGTAACAATATTTTTTTGGAATGAAGCAGTACCTCCCCAGGACATTGTGATCTTGCTCAGGAGACATTGTAATCTAGTGTCAGACCTGACAAAGAATAAAGATACTGATGGTATCTGGACTGGTGGTTGGAGGGTTTTGGTAAAACTGCGGCAGTATAATCATGCAACCAACCATCTGCCAAATTCTTTCTTTATTGGTCGTGAGAGAGGGGTATGTTGTTACGCAGGTCAGCCCAGGACATGCTTTAAAGTCTGGTCATGTGGCCAATGTTTGCACAATCTTTAAGTGTAATCTTTGCGATGAGGTTGGCCATGTAAGTGCTACCTGTGTGAATGTTAGATGCAATTTATGTGGAAGAATTGGCCACCAACATAAGTATTGTCCAGATGCCTGGCATAACATTTGTAAGGATTCTCCAGATGAGGGTTTGGTGGTAGAAGAAGAGGCTTAGGAAGAGGAGTCATTAATGTCAGAGTCAATACTAACTAGAGATGGTCACTGACCCCCGTGTTTTGGTTTTGGATTTGGTTTTGGATCTGGATTACCGTTGTGTTTTGGTTTTGGTTTTGGTTTTGCAAAACCGCCATTGCATGTTTTGGTTTTGGTTTTGGTTTGTTTGGTTTTGTTTTGCTATTTTGTTGGAAAATCCATGTTTTTGTGCCTAAAATAACCCAATTTAGTGCTCCAACTGTTTTAGAGATAAGTAATCTAATTGTTGAGGTAATAAATCATCCAAAAAAACAGTTTAATTCTTTGTTGGTAGGCCTTCATTTATTCTACACACAAAACAGATTGTCTTCCTCTCCATCTATGCATATTGGCAATGCAGCCATCGTCTTTGGATGTATATTACACCCTACACTTATAGTTAAATATGTAAAGAAATGGAAAAAGACAGTTTCCTTTCTGTCTCTATAGGCCCCCCTTCACTTGTTTAAAAAAACAAAAAATTCAGCCGTTATAGACTGTACAATAATAATTGAAATGGAGAAAGCCAGTTTGGTTTCTGTCTCGCTAGGCCCCCCTCCAGTTGTATAAAATACCAAAAAATTCAGCCGTTATAGACTGTACAATATTAATTGACATGGAGAAAGCCAGTTTGGTTTCTGTCTCTCTAGGCCCCCCTCCACTTGTATAAAATACCAAAAAATTCAGCGATTATAGACTGTACAATATTAATTGACATGGATAAAGCCAGTTTGGTTTCTGTCTCTCTAGGCCCCCCTCCACTTGTCCACTTGTATAAAATACCAAAAAATTCAGCCATTATAGACTGTACAATATTAATTAACATGGAGAAAGCCAGTTTGGTTTCTGTCTCTCTAGGCCCCCCTCCACTTGTATAAAATACCAAAAAATTCAGCCATTATAGACTGTACAATATTAATTGACATGGAGAAAGCCAGTTTGGTTTCTGTCTCTCTAGGCCCCCCTCCACTTGTATAAAATACCAAAAAATTCAGCCGTTATAGACTGTACAATATTATGAGAAATGGACAAAGCCAGTTTGGGGTCACTCTGTCTATGACACCCTACCCTTAAGGATAAATTGCCCTAACAGCAGCCTTTCAAGATGGTATGTGATATGGAAATGCCACAAGTCCCTTTCCTCTTTGGGGGTAGATTGCACCCTACACTTACATAGAAAGTTTTAAAAAGATGTTATCGTCATCATCTTCAGCTTATTCCTCACCCTCATCAGTGTGTACTTCATCACCTTGCACAGCACTGAAAGGATTCCCCACTCTGCAAGAGTGAAATACATCCCCCCTCCTTTCCCAATGTCATGGCTTGTGCAATATGCTTGGATGGCTTTGCGCTGTTCCTCAATCCTCTGAGGCATGTACAGGGTGGAATTCCACCTAGTTACCACCTCTTGCTTAAGTTGGTTGCAGGGCAAGTTAAACTGCTCTTGGAGCTGCTGTAATCTCCTACATGCTGTGGCTGAATGCCTGAAATGGCCTGAAATTTTACGGGCCACCAATAGCATCTCCTGCACCTCACGGTTATTTCGTAGGAAGCTCTGCACCACCAAGTTGATGGTGTGAGCAAAACAGGAAAATCACCCAGCTGTAATGCTCGCGCTATATTGTTGGCGTTATCAGAAATGACATACCCTGGGGAGAGTCCGAGTGGTATAAGCCATGCATCAATCACATCTCTCAGTTTGCGTAACAAATTGTCAGCCGTATGCCTGTTAGTGAAGCTGGTGATACAAAGAGTGGCTTGCCTGTGACAAATGTTAGGTAGTGGTGTACATGCTGCTGCTGTTCCTGCTGGTGAAGGTGAATGACCAACCCAGTGGGCTGTCACAGTCATATAGTCTTTGGTTTGGCCACTTCCACTTGTCCACATATCTGTGGTTAAGTGAACAGTGGGCAGAATGGCATTTTTCAGTGCAATCTCTACATTTTTACACACTTTTTGGTATAGTTGTGGAATTGCTTTACAGGAGAAATGGTGTCGTGATGGAATTCTGTAACGCGGACACAAAACCTCAATTAACTGTGAAAAACCAGCTGCATTTATTGTGGAGATTGGATGCAGATCTAACACTAACATTGCAGCCATGGCGTCTGTGATTCGCTTGGTGACTGGGTGACTGCTGTCATATTTGCTTCCCCTCGCAAATGATTGTTTCACAGTTAATTGCTGAAATGTAGGACTGCTCATTTTCTTGACCTGCCTCTGGGATGACGATTCACCCCCAGCAGCAGCAACAGCAGCAGCAGTGGGACTAAAGCTTTCTTCAGAGGAATCAATAATAGTGCAGGAGTCATCCAGCCTTAAGTGGGATGCCGGGCTAACTCCGAGCGCTACTGAGGATATTGATGAGTATGGTGTGGTGGGTGTATTTTGTAGCCGTCGGGATGTCGGTGAGCGGAGGGTCTTAGCTGATGATGGAGTGCTTGTATTTTTTTGGGAAGAACTTTCAGTTTTTCCCAATACTTTGCCATGAACTCTCGTTAAATGGCGTAACATAGACGAGGTTCCAAGATGGTTAAGGTCCCTCCCTCGACTGACTGTGACTTGACATACACTACAAATGGCTATACAATTGTTGTCTGGATTTGGGTAGAAATAATTCCACACATAAGAAGTGGATTTTTTTGTTTTATGCCCAGGCATGACAATGGCCTTTTTCTTGTCACGTGCCAGAACTGCTGCCACTGGTGCAGGACTTACACAAACAACCTCATCCTCATCAACATCCTCATTAGCGCCCTCGTCGCCTACACTAATCTCCCCCTCATGCTCTTCTAATTCCAAAGTGGCATCCTCAATTTGGGTATCACCGGCTACACTCGGGCTATTAAGGCACACATCAGCAGAATGCTCACGATTAGACATCCCACTGTTGGATGGACTCTCCACAGGGATTGTTGTCATTTGTGAATCAGAGCAAACATTCTCCTCTAATGCCTCACTGTTATCTTGCAGCTCGGCTTTGACGCGTAACAGTAGTTGTGCACCAATTGTTGGCTGGGTAACTTTTTGGGATCTTCAACTAATAGCCAAAGGTGAAGTCCTCATTCTCTCTTTGCCCCTGCGTGTGTAGAATGGCATGCTTGCAATTTTTTTTTTAGCGTTACTTAACTTTTGCTCAGTTACACTTCTTTTTCGCTTCAATACAGTAAATTTTTTTGGGGTTTTAGTTTTTTGCACTAATTTGGAAACACTCTGTTGTTTGACATTGCCTTGGCCAGATGACGTACTGGGAACACTAACATCAGGACTGGTGACAGAACCTGGTTGCTCATTCTGATCATATGTGGACTGCTTTGAATCCATTCTGAGCGCAAACCACTGGGGAGTGCTAAAAATTAGTTGGTAGATACTGCTCACAGATATGACTTTTGACAGCCAGAAATATTTATGCACAATTATGGGGACACCCCAAAAGCACTGAGGAGTGCTAACAATTAGTTGGTAGATACTGCTGACAGATATGACTTTTGACAGCCAGAAATATTTATGCACAATTATGGGGGACACCCCAAAAACACTGAGGAGTGCTAAAAATTAGTTGGTAGATACTGCTGACAGATATGACTTTTGACAGCCAGAAATATTTATGCACAATTATGGGGGACACCTTAAAAGCACTGAGTGCTAAAAATTAGTTGGTAGATACTGCTGACAGATATGAATTTTGAAAGCCAGAAATATTTATGCACAATTATGGGGGACACCCCAAAAGCACTGAGGAGTGCTAAAAATTAGTTGGTAGATACTGCTGACAGATATGACTTTTGACAGCCAGAAAAATTGATGCACAATTATGAGGGACACCCCAAAAGCACTGAGGAGTGCTAAAAATTAGTTGGTAGATACTGCTGACAGATATGACTTTTGACAGCCAGAAATATTTATGCACAATTATGGGGGACACCCCAAAAGCACTGAGGAGTGCTAGCAATTAGTTGGTAGATACTGCTGACAGATATGACTTTTGACAGCCAGAAATATTTATGCACAATTATGGGGGACACCCCAAAAGCGCTGGGAAGTGCCAAATATTAACAAAAAATAATAAACCTCTATCCTCCTCTCTTCTCTAGCGATTTTTGTTAGAGCAATTGCAAGAAGAATATTGGATTCTCTGTCCCTGCTCTAATCAGCCTGTGACTACACCCTGCTCTCTCCCTCTGTCAAATGGCGATGGATTGCTGTGGAGGCGTGTATTTATGATCTTGAAGTATCACGAGAACCGAGCCCCGAGATCCGACGACGTCACGATGACGTTCGGCCTCGATTTGGATTCAGAACGGGCGGGAGAGTACCGAGCTGCTCAGCTCGGTACTCGGATACCCGAGGTTCGGGAGGGTTCGGTTCTCAGGGAACCGGACCCGCCCATCTCTAATACTAACACAGCAGGAAGTTCAGTGGGAGATGGCTGGCAAGAGCGTCACCAGCCACAAAGTAGCCAACAGCCAATAGAAATGGTTCTTTAGGTTGAGCAACAGCCAGCTGAACCATATTCTTCTACAACAGTGTCTGTTTGTGAAGAGAGTAAGGGTATAGGGAATGGGAGGAGGAAAAAAGATAAATCCTCTCGCAAGCCTGAAGGTAAATAGAGTCTTGTTCAAAAACCAGGGAAAAAGAAAAAGGTTCAGGGAAGAGCAGGTGTAGAAGTAACAGCTACTTCCAATAGATATGAGCTGTTATCGGAGTTGGATACTGATGCCTGTTGGTTGGATGCATTAGAATTGGAGCAGGAGATAAAAAGAGTGGCACAGGAATGTGATGTAGAGTCAGAAGATGACCCACCAACTAAAAGAAGGTCTGTTCCTGAGGAGGGGCAAGTAGAGTCCGATATGGAAACGGGAGGTCGGCAAGGTGGCTCTGACTCTGACCTATAATGATGAGACTCATTTTTTTGCTGCTCTTTTTGTCTCTCGCTATAATGGCAGATTTTTCTTTACGAGTGATCTCCAGTAATGTGAATAGCATTAAGGTCAGGCAAACTAGGCATGCAGTCTATGACCATCTGAAATATGTTGATGCAGATGTGTTCTATTTACAGGAGACATGGTTATCTACAATATTGCAGTTAAGGGAAGCTCAGAGAGACTGATAAATAGGACCATATTTCTGGTCACTGGTTCCCCCAACAGCTATGGACTCTTAAGTTACAGGTTTTTTTTGTTGTGCGTGTGTTTATTTTTTTGATATTTTTAAGGAGGTATCCAATTATTAAATAAGTGGACATTTGTTGTAATATGAGTTGATTATGTTTGTTCCATTGTATTCGATTTGGCATTCATCAATAAAAATCGCCTTCGTTGTAAAACTATTAAATTTCATTCACTTATATTCCCATTACATTTTTGATAACTTCACTTTTAAATGTCCACTTCAAGCACTGTTTACAAATATATTATAAACCTTCTGCTCCAGTTCACAGTTCTTCTGCTAGTGGACCTTTGTAACCCTAAATAGTTAGAGAACTCATACTGTCTTATATATTTGTGTGTTTTAAATTGAGCTAACGAACAAGCACTCCCTATAAGCTCCTAATCCCATCCAGGCCTTACAAACAATTATACACAAAAATGATGTAACTACAACATTTTACAAGTAACACTAGGTAGTTGAAAGAGAGGGATATCTTGAAAAGAAACACCCCAATTTTTTCAGCACAATGCTGTAAACCAGTAAAAATGACTAATTAAAACTGTCCCTCATTTATAAATATAATGCATAAATCTTAGTTACATATATTTGCAAATACATAATAAGCCATCCGCCTCTTCACAGGTTGTCTGCTAATTGGATGGTCCTAACCCTTAACAATGAAAGTACCGATAATGGGTCATATGTTTTTATAGTAGCTAACATTTACTAAAGACCATATGACAAAGATTGTAAAGTTGACGGGTGTTATTACTATTTTTTTAAAGAAGCAAATTAAACGGTGTGATAAATTGACAATATCTACAGTGTGATTGGTGTAATGCACAATGTTGCCAAGCACAATACTGACATTAAAAGACCAATGCTGGTGGGTATGAGGTATAGCTGGCGCACCTGCCGGCATTAGTCTTTTGATGTCGGCATTGTCAATGGCGACATTGTGCATGTCACCAATCACACTGTAGACATTGACAACCTGTCAGCATAATGGAAGTGTCATCATTTTGCCTGCAGACATTTTCATGTCACCAGGTTAAGTGCCAACATTTCCATTGTCGAAATCATGTACCCTACCCATGCACTTAGCGAGTAACATCCTAAATCACTCATTTTCTATCAAGAGATGTAAAATATTTCACTTGCACAGAAACTACAATTTTCATGAGTATACGTTAATCCACAGTCCTCAAAGCCTGGAGCACTTGAGCAAAAAAAAGGTGGAAACGACATTGGGACTTTTCCACTTTCACAACTGATCCTTATTGTGTTTGTATTTTTCAGTGACCAATGTCAGGACAAAGAAATAATGTTGAAGATATCGATAAAAAATATTGTGAAATGTGACATTGAGAAGGAAAATCTCACAGACTCGATGGTGCTACCACAAGCGGACTGTGTAATAAGTGCGATGCTGTTGGAGGTCATCAGTAAAGACCAAGATGATTACCTTATGAATTTGAAAAAATGCACAAGTTTACTAAAACCTGGAGGACACCTGATATTACTCGGGTGTTTAAATGCAACTTATTTCACAGCTGGGCAGGACAGGTTCCACATTTTCAAATATGATGAGAACTATTTAAGAAAGGTTCTCACCGGAGAAGGGTTTATTATTGATCACTGTGACGTTCTCAAAAGAAAGGCAGTGAGTGATCTTGCTGATTATGAGGCCATTGTATTTATCACAGCTTACAAAGAGAAGTAGGCCTGGGAAGAAAATAAAACATAAATATCAAAATACTAATTTACTAAGTTTAAACCTTAATAAATAATTTCAATATATCGCTGTAAATTTGTACTGAACTGGCCTGTAAACATCCGATCAAAGAATAACGTATTTAGTAAATTTTTTGCAGCTGTTTGGAGATGAATTTGCAAACTTGCCACTTCAGCGCTCACTGGAGAAGGGTTTAGTATTGATCACTGTGATGTCCTCAGAAGAAAGACAGTGAGTGATCTCAGTGACTGTGAGGAAGTTATGTTCATCACAGCTCACAGAGAGAAATAGGCCTTGTAATACAAAGTTTGAAAAACAACAGATCTATCAAATTGCAGATGTTACACCTTAATTAAATAATTTCAAAAGGTAAACTTGTATTGAACTGTCCTTACATGATATTGGTTAATTAATTAAAATTACATTAATTAGTGTTTTGTGAGGTTGGTTCTAAAGGTTATTGTTGTCAATTATAAACAAATTATACTTCTTATTTAATTCTAACATATCATTATTATTCCCCACCCTCTAATTTTATTCACAAAATGCGGAACTGTTTTTAAAATACTATCACTTACGAGAGAGAACCATTATGGAGAAGGAAAGCTTATGAATTATGTACAAAATCTTCCCACAATTGCTAGATAAAACTACAAATTACAAATCTTTCAGCTGAAAGATAAAAGCAAGGTACTTGTAAAATACAAGTGAAGACACAACATTATTTTATTTTACTTCTTAATTTTCTTATTGAACTTAAAATATATAAAACATAAATGTCCTTTAAAAACATACATGTTTCTTGGTATCATTATAAAGACAAAACAAAAGAACCCAGTAAGACAACACAAAATCTTTTTCAAAAGAAAAAATTATATCAAGCATATAACGAAAATTCCATATACAATATACCCATATATTATTATAAATTTTCCTTACAGATGGCAAATATCAGTACTCCCTTGTGGCACTCTGTCTAACAACAAACTCACAGATCAATAGGTAAATCACTATTTAAGACTCTATGTTTATACCAATCTGTAGATCTAATACAGTTATAGATTTGGATCTTATTTACAACCGAGAGTGAATTTATATAATTTTCCCATACATTAAATAGCTTATTTACCTACTTCTCTTTATATATAGATGCTTCTATCCAAGCAATCCTAAATACATATGCCAGCATATCTTTAAATAACATCAGAGAAGGAGGTTAAGGCTGCAGCCAGAATTGTAAGATACATTTTTTTGTAACAGCTGAGATGATAAGGAGCAATTTCTTACCCCTTTCGTACATTTAAAAGATTTATCCACAATCCCCATCACCGCCTATTCAGGAGATAAAGGTACAAAATTTACTAACTCTTCCGTATCATGTTATTTGATTTGATTCGAATATCATTTTATATATAAACAGCCTCATAGGCAGTAAAATAAAGAAACCTCAGATTTATTACATTTTGAACAATATGAGTCCCTACTAATCCCTATATCATGGGATCTTTTATGTGATAAGTATCCCCTAAAAAGTTTAAAAAACATTTCACAATATGTGCTTACAATTAAAATGCATTTACAATTTATAAAAGTCTCTTGAATGGTTTAGAAAGCATAACTAATGTTTGGTTCCATCGTATCTTAATATAGACATTCTAAAGTCTCTGAACTGTGCTGGTTTAGAGGGGGGAAAGATTCTACACTGTTTTGGAGAAAAATAAATATTTAAAATATTTTAGCAGCATTGTGAAACTCTAAATAAAATACATGAAGCATTGTGCCAACGGTTGCTGTAATAACTTACAGTAAAAAATTACAACAAACAGTTACAATGTCTACGCATGTGATAGGCACTTCCAACCAGTGAGGCAACAAGGCTACAGATGAGGAAACAGGCATCACAAGTCTATAAAGTGACAGAGTAGTAATGTTTTCAGTTTCATATGACCTGCTATAGTACCCTAATGCAAGCAGTTTGGGACATTCCTGCCGCCACAGATACTGTGGTCTGGAATGACCCAAAGGAACATAAAATAATGCAGCCAACATTTTAGTTAGCAATGGTATTGATTTGTGGATGTTGATCATGGGCTCAAGGTCATTTTGCACAATCTTCAGAGTTTGTAAAATAACATGAGTTGGGAATGAATTGGGAATGAACATGACTTAGCACCTCATCTCTGTGTCGGGCATCCCAAAGAGGTTTACACGTAACCTGTATACACAATTCATGTGCCCTTATTGTTGCTGCTGTTGCTGGCACCGCCAATGCCAAAGTTAAATAAGCTATGCATTGGCCCAAAAGAATTCTATATGTGAGGGGGAAAAAAACGTGGTTACCTTAAAATTGTTTATACATTACTAATAAACGATGCAGGCTTTTTCATTTTAAAGCTCCAAAATGATCATATTTAATCTCATGAAAAATTTAAGAAAATTACTATATTAAGAATTTGCAATATAAATAATACATTTTATATACCCAGAACTGCTATTAGGTTTAAATAAAAAATGCCTCTATGGAAGAAAAGTACTTATCTTCTTTACTATGTATATATGACTGTAAATAGCAAAATTCACATTAACATGTGTCCTCTAAATCCCATAATATAACCGCAAGAAATAAAAGAACTATTAGCTGGAGAGGTCAACTTGCAATAATCCCCTGATAAGTGTGTAGCTATTGGTGCTGATCATCATTGATGTATAATGTTGCACAAGTCCTCCAGCACCCTCAAGAGACATTCCTCCCCCCCTATATGCGTCGATGTGCAGGTCTGCATCAGTCACAATAATATCCTTTACATTTGCTTTACATTTACTTTAACTAATGAGCTGATATATTTTTATATATACTTGCACTAAATATATTATAATGGAATATACTTAAATTATTATTCTATTTAATGTTATTGAATTTAAAATGTAAATGTGAATACTATGAATTAGTATCCACTTTTACATTAATTGTAGTACTTTATTCTGCAAGATTGTGATACCATCACCTGTGTTCCCATGATGAACTCAAGACCAGGATAAATCATCATGTGATAACAGTAATGTTCCTGCTGCTGCTGAATTTACATAGCTGGATCCTAATAAATATAAACAGAATTCCGGGACCAGACATGTACAACAGTATCAAAGACGTGAGAGTCATCCTGTCTGTGATACAGTATTACAAGATGGATTGTAGCTCCCATAAGCTCTATCATGTAGATGACTTTGATTCAAGAACGTGTCTGGATACTTATTTTTCTGATAAACCAGATATGGTATTTGGAGATGAATCCTTGAAATTTCCCATAGAGAAACTTCACCATGTTTTCAAAAGATGATATGTATACTATACTTTATCTTACTAATAAGATAAATATTGATAATTAATAAGATGAAATTATTTCTTTTTAGATATATTGTAAAAGGGAAGAAACATCTTTTACATTTGCTACTTTCCTTTGGTAATTAAAAACTCACACTCTATCCCACACTTGTCTCACATGATTAGAGAGTGATATAATGACTTTGATGTTGTGCTTGCAGGCAGGACATGCTTTTGTACATATGGAGTGATTTAACACTAGTCGATGTTAAGAAAATCATTAGAATTTTACCCTGACATACAACTGTATGTGAGAATGGCTTGAAGTAGCCTGTACAATCTGACTGCAAAATTGCAAGCACCAGACTAATCCATCTATCTAAAAATTGCTTAATCCATCATGTACTTGTTGCCTAGCTACGCTCAAGAGATAACACTTTGAGCTGTTCTGCGCAATTTGAGCGGAAGTAAACACAATGGTGTTTAGTCTTTCATACAGTTTATCTTATGTACTGAGTTATAAAACTTTCAAAAGAAAACAGCTAATAGCTAATGAAAACAGCCAGGAATTCTTTGGGGGAAATCAATTAGCCACGATGAGACTTTGAACATTGCGGCTGCACATTCTTTCCGGTACTGCCGTACCTCAACATCGTGGATTTCTCTTCGCACCCCTATGTAGAGGCGAAGAGAAGTCCGCCACATTGCAATAACGCGGAGTGCATTTGCGACCGTTCAGGAGGCACTCCACACATAAATGAATTCCACCCTTTTTATGTTTAGTATCTAACTTTGCTAAAGGTGTCCTTAGCATTATAAAAAGGATATGCTTCTAGTTGTGTAGAGAGCCCATGTAATAAAATATCGTATCCCCTTAATATGCCACAGTTGACATGGACAGTATGAAATCCATTCCTAATAGCATTAAGAATGGTGGGGTACTGTGTGTGTATGGCTGGCACGTGTCTAGATGGTTTGTAAATTTTAAGAGCATTATTGAAAGGTAGACACTTGGTTTGTTTTTATGATTTTTTTGGCAGTTCTGGCCCCACATGGGTTCTCACATGGACCCACTGTGGTTTACATTTGAGGATATCTGGGACACAGGCTTCACGTGACTATATAGAGATAAAAGGTTGGTGAGCATCCTGGTGTTCATTACAGTTACTGGTATTTTTTATTGATTTACATTATCAGTGTTTTGGATTTTCAGCTGTTGTGTAACTACAAGTCCTCGCATGCTCTGCCAACCTTCTTAATGATTTGTGAGTTATTTAATATTAGCCCAGACACACTGTGCTCCAAGTGAGTCTTGGTAGAAACTCCTTAGAGTCGGGGGGTGGGCAGATGTATTTGCTAAACACTGTGTATGCTGAATCAGATTTTATGTATCCCCGTCCTCCTCTACAATGATTGACATCCACATTTTTTTGTCTGTATATGTTTTTGGCACCCAGTATTGTATGGTCTTAGCAGGCTGTAATGACATGTAACATATATTGTTATTTTTAAAATGTGTCCTATGCTCCAGTGTGACATTGATAATATTTACATTGACATGTTTTATAAAGGTTTATACTGTAACTCCTGATGCCTACTGCTGTAAATCATAAGAATAATAAATGTTTTGACAGTAGAGGTGGCCCTTAATGTCCCATTTATGGTTTCATGCTGTGTGAATCTGTCTTTTCAATGTTTACATTCAATTAAGCAGTGTAGAATTTAAATGTGCAATATACCTTACAAAATATATTGTGCTGTCGTTGAATTAATTATTCTAATCTTTCCCTGCAAGTCACATTCAGGGAGACCTTTTGATTGACATCAGTATTGGTGCCCTCATTCACCATCTCTATTCAGCCTTTACATTTTTCAAAGACATCTGTTTACTGAAGTTCAGTTAGAAATGCATTATGGAACTGAACAAGTGGCTGAACACATGCACAGGAGCTTTTGAATGGAATCACACATCAGCCTATCTTGCAGAGTTAGAAGGAAGCAGGTTAAGTATCTGTACAAATACCTCTATAAGAGTAACTCCACTGTCAGCACAAACCTTTTTCAATATGCTTTACTCAACAAATTACAAGAATGAGCGCTCATTGTATAAATGGCTTTGAATGGTATGTGGCAGTTTGGATTTAAAGCAATGTAGATTTCACACATGTCTAAACAGAAGTTTCTTTTAAATTAAACAATAAGATACTTCTTTAATGGACATTTATGCATAAAATTCTGCATTTCAGAATTCTTTGACATGTAGGAGATTAAATCAGGTTCTATGTAAGCTGATATATGTTTACTGAGGTCAATTTCCCCATGCATTGTTAACAATGACATTTCAAAGTTCCAGTGAAGGGCTAATGATCAGCTAATCAATACTGAACCTACCCCTCCAATCGCACGAAAATTAAAACACAATCTGTTGAATGCAAAATAAATCACCACTTCTACATAGAGCGACTGCCTTTGCTAGGAGATCTGGAGACGTCATTAAGGATTTGCTTGAGGGTCTGCATTTGGGTGAAAATTACAAATTGCAATAAATATTATCTAAAGTCACAAGGAGCGTTATAAAGTTAAATAATAGTTTTTTCTTTTTTTGTTGAAAATTATAGAGCTATTTTGTCAATTATTTACATTGCTGTTATGAATAAATTGTTTCAGTTATGAATAAATATGAAATTTGCATACACACTATTACTTACTGCAGTATCCTAGGTTCTCTTTGCAATGGGGAGCCTTTCATGGTTGACAGACACTTTGATTGTTACTCAGCTAAACTATTTCTCATTGCCAAGACTCATTCTAGTTGTGGATGGTTAATAGCGGACAATTACTGTAAGGCATAGTGAAGCTGACAAGTATTGAAACCATATTGAGCAAAGAGAAAAGAAAATGACCTTAAGGGGCACTCATGAATGGAAATAGACAACATATATATTTGCATTATATTGATATGTTGATGATATTAAAATCACTCTTTATTATGTACCAATTTAGAACATACTTCTAGTAGCGAAATATTTAAAATTTGTAATTGAAAACATACATTGATATATACATAAATCAGTTAAAATAGACAATACTTTATTGTCTAGCCGTGAGGCTACTCTGATATTCTTATGTGATAATTGAATTAATATTTTCATAAAACCGCATTAACGGTATGACAATCAACTCCAATTGTAAACTGACACTAAATATGTATCTCCTATGTATAATCAAGAGATTTACACCTCTATAGTGGGCTATTGATAGGTTAAATCTGACAGGGATTAATATCCCTCTCACAAACCCTAAAGCCCCTTATACTAACGGTATTGCTACAAATAGGAAGTGTGCCTCTATTGGGAACATATGAGTGCCAGATGTAATGCTTTTATTGACTCCTATGATCTGTAATCTAGCCTGTCTCTGATACCACTCCTAAACAGGTCTATGGAAGTGGTTACGTAAGTCTCAAATCCTCTACAGTACTGCAGTCTAACTATCTGCTGCAGTACTAGGAACTACTGAGATAGTGGGCACCGCTAGCTGCTAACCAAAGCTGAAAATAAACTAGCTGCCTACAGTAATAGAGGTGTAAATAATATATTAGCAATTGGAGTTGCAGAGTAGCGAGCGCGGCGTCCGCCGTCGCGCGTTTCGCTAGTGGCTTTAACAAGTATTGAAACCAGTAAGAAGCTAATCAGGGCAGGTGTCAGATTGAGCTGCAGGTGAGAGGAGTTCAGGTGATTAAACCCAAGCTGAGAGCAACAATGCAGCAGCCAAAAAGAAAACAGCAGATTACCTGTTGTTCTTAACAATTTCACATTATAGTGACATCCCAGGGTGTAATTTTTAGGCTAAGAGGGTTCTGTGAGCCCTATCAAGAAGAAGTTGATAAAAGGGAGAACTGTTTTTTTAAAATATTCATGTAGAGAGGGCATCTCAATCTCCTGAGTGATCCCTTTAATATGCAAATTGTAATGTCTATCGCGGTTCTCCTGATCTTTTTGCTGCTTGAGGAAATTTAGTTTTAGCTGTTAAAGCTTTTCCTCCATCTACTGTTGGTGATTAATCACTTCATCCAAATTTTTCTCAAGCTGATCGGTTATGTAACCTGTTTCTGTTTTTTCATATTGGAGGGATCTGAGCACGTTTTGAACCTCACTGTGAACTGGCTTCTGCTTTGTTTAACTTCCTTAAGCAAAGCATGCGAGTCAGAGGAGAAAGGGTCTTTATTGTCAAAGTCTGAGTCCTCTTTAGAGCGATGAAAGTCGGCCTTATCCAGTCTGCAGTCAGTCTAGGTAGGTTTTGATAAGTAATGGGTCATTCCAGTGGCTCTTATCCACCCCCTGCTGCTTGAGCATGTTTCCTATAGGGGAATCCTTTGCTTGTTGTAGAAGTAACAGAGAAATATTACATTTGTAGACAGTCGTTCAAATAGGATTGTTAAACAAAGCTTAGGTCCAAGGATGGAGGACCTAATAACTTAAGTCACATCATAGCTGCTAGTAACAGAGGTGCAGTTAAGCCTTTGGTTCCAGCAATGGGGCTGTTATATAAGAACTTACTGAGCTGACAGCAAGTGTGGAGAATGGAGTATCCTGTCAGTGATTGGGAGGTGAGAGGCAGCACAAGCCTGATGAAGCAGCTGGAAATTGCTGATTATTTAAATTGATCAAAAGTAAATTAGGTTTACATATAGCCATGGTAGAAAAGAGATTTTATCTGATAATGTTGCCCAGTGAGCACGTAATTTGTTATACAGACTTCCACAGGTTTAAACAAACTGCAACAGTCCTTAAATAAGAATAATTGCCCCAATCACAGTTAAGAAATGTGAGAAGTGTACATTTATGAGTCCTGGTGCCCAGGGACAGGTCTGAGCGTGTACACATTGCAGCAGTGCTGGTGGTCACAGCAGTGATGGGGATACACCAGGTCCCCCCCAACCCAGTTTTACACTCAGTATAGCAGGGTTTGGGGGTACCTGGTATATTGGTTGGTCAATGAAGTCTGCTTGCTGGGTGCTACTGCAGTGTCTACATTTCACCGACTGCCGCCTGGCTGTGTAGAGGAGGTGTGGATAATACAAGAGTCTGGGCAGATGACCTTTCGGTCCGGTTCCCAGTTCAGGCAGGATAGGTGTGCCAGATGAAATGCCCCCAGTCTCTGATGGCTTGCCTTTGTTGGTACCATTATCTACCTATTCTTGAAATGCTTCCTGCTTATATACACTTCACTACCTGGAATTACAACACCTACACTTTGCTAAGACACCCTTCTCTCTGTGTATTCTAGATTTCTGCGGAGGCTAAGAAACAGGTAAAGAGCGAGAAAAGAGGACTCATAGGGGGTCCACTGAATCCCCCCATCTGATGCTCACTATGTCCATCAGTTCTAGCCTCTTACTCATGATTACACTTTATAAAATGAACCAGGATAGCACGTGTAGATATCTTTGTTTCTCTATGGTATTGTAATGGCAGAGAAGTCCATTTCAAGCCACATAAACGTATGCTGGGGCTTGTAGCTCCACAACACTTGGAGAGCCACAGGATGGCCAGGCCTAGAATAGAACAAAGCCCAATCTAGTATGTAAAAATATTGAGTTCCACTAAAGCAGGTACCTACCTAAATGGAAACCCCCACCCCGAAACCCATTGGATCTTACTTAAAAATTCATATCTAACAAAGCAAAATTTCAACTCCAAAATGCCAGTGTTCTGGAGTACTATATCACGATGATTCAACAATAAACTGGAGGTAAATTTTGGAATAAACTGAAGGTAAAATATGATAGTTAACAGAGACTGCTTTTGGACTACAAGCAATGGCTTCCATACACTGAGGTGCATGTGCAAAAGTTATCCATCAAGTGCACATACTGAGTAATTACATATCCATTGAAATCACCATCAGTCATATAATATCAGTATTACAGCATCATTGAGACAGGGTTATGTGTAGTGCTTAAAAATTGTGACTTATTTATTAACCATTAGAGGTTGGATATCACTTTAATATTGCGATTCCCGACCACATGATTGACACTATCTGTGAATCAAAGTAAATGTTACAGTAAATAAAAATATAAAATACCAAAACTTTCACGTATAAACTATTTATTTAAGTCCACAATGATGAATGCAAATGTAAACATGTTAATTAACTATTTCACTTCATATCAAATTGCTATTAGCGACTCATGCTAGTCATTCATATCTAATCATGTTGGATACATGACTCTCTGATGGGGGGAGGGGAGCAGGCATATACAGAGGGCTGCATACCCTAGCCCACTGGAGAGAAAAACTCTTCACAGAGGTGCAAATCTATCCCAAATATAATCGTCCACCAAGGGGAACATATTCTTTATGTTTACATTAATGATAATTTCATTATTTATTATATTTCTTAACTAGTTATCTTATAATGAATTATATTTATGTCAACAATTAAATATAGAGACGGTGCGCACAAAAGTTAAAAGTTCAGTATTTGGTAGTGTAAATTCTTAATCGTTGTATAAGTCCACGATACTTTGAACACCAGCAGACCGTACTCTGCGCGTCATTCCCTTCAAACACCCGATCTCCACGGGGAAACAGCAACACACCTATAACATCAAAAAGACAGGGGCGCTTCCATGGTGTAAAATCCAAGTAAAATGTTTATTCCCAAAACATAAAAATTACACGTACCAGAACTGAGAAGTTTTCAGGCATAAATCAGTATTAAAGCATCCAAGTGGGGATATCAATTCAGTGTGATCCTCACAGATATTCCACCATCACCTCTACGCGTTTCATCCTTGAGGACTTCGTCAGGAGGTGTGGCTCTCTAAACAAGGTTTGGCTATTTATAAGTATTTACTAATTGATTCACAGGTGGAAAATCTCTGCTCAGGTGGAACATCTATGCTCACATAACGGAGCAGCAAGCACATATTAAACAGTGTCAGTATAATTTTTGTAATCATTGCAAACGTTATAAACATCCAATTAAAACATATAATATGCGTACAAAGTTATACAAAGGTGTAAAGTTAGAACATACAATATGTACAGATTTATACAGAGTAATAAGATTATAAAAATGGTGTGATCTCACATCCTTCATTAAGGCCCAGCGGGACAAAAGTATTCAAAGTATATATCCAGAAAGTCTCTCTCTGAGCTAGCTTCAATAAGCGATCACCTCCTCTTTTATTCATTTCTACATGTTCGATCGCTTTGAAACGGAGAGACTCTGGATTAGCATTATGACAAGCAGTAAAGTGTTTGGGAACACTATGGTTATCGACTTTATGCAAAATATTTCGTAGGTGTTCAAACACACGTATTTTAACTGATCTCTTAGTCTTTCCCACATATCTCTTTCCACACCCACATTCCAACAAATATATTACATAAGTAGTATTACAATTCATGCAGGATTTGATAGTTCTTTCTTTCTTATTGTTCGAATCAAAGAAGTTTTTATGATCTTTGTGGACATACTTACAAGCTTTACAATGTCCACATGCAAAAAAGCCCTTTGTTGGAACTAACCAACTATTATTTTTAATAATGGGTTCATTCAAATAAGAAGGAGCCAAAAAAGATTTTAAGATCCTAGGTTTTTTGAAAATAATCCGTGGTTTAACTGGTAAAACACTCATAAGAGTTGTTTTTTCTTATCCTTACATTGTTAACAAAGTCAAAATAGAATTTTTAGATTTGGTGTTGGATACACAGTTGTTTGAAGAGAGATCTAATATCGATACATATACTTTTATTAAAAAGGTTGATGTGGAAAGAGATATGTGGGAAAGACTAAGAGATCAGTTAAAATACGTGTGTTTGAACACCTACGAAATATTTTGCATAAAGTCGATAACCATAGTGTTCCCAAACACTTTACTGCTTGTCATAATGCTAATCCAGAGTCTCTCCGTTTCAAAGCGATCGAACATGTAGAAATGAATAAAAGAGGAGGTGATCGCTTATTGAAGCTAGCTCAGAGAGAGACTTTCTGGATATATACTTTGAATACTTTTGTCCCGCTGGGCCTTAATGAAGGATGTGAGATCACACCATTTTTATAATCTTATTACTCTGTATAAATCTGTACATATTGTATGTTCTAACTTTACACCTTTGTATAACTTTGTACGCATATTATATGTTTTAATTGGATGTTTATAACGTTTGCAATGATTACAAAAATTATACTGACACTGTTTAATATGTGCTTGCTGCTCCGTTATGTGAGCATAGATGTTCCACCTGAGCAGAGATTTTCCACCTGTGAATCAATTAGTAAATACTTATAAATAGCCAAACCTTGTTTAGAGAGCCACACCTCCTGACGAAGTCCTCAAGGATGAAACGCGTAGAGGTGATGGTGGAATATCTGTGAGGATCACACTGAATTGATATCCCCACTTGGATGCTTTAATACTGATTTATGCCTGAAAACTTCTCAGTTCTGGTACGTGTAATTTTTATGTTTTGGGAATAAACATTTTACTTGGATTTTACACCATGGAAGCGCCCCTGTCTTTTTGATGTTATAATTATATTTATGTGTTTATTTTTTCATGATATATAAAAAAGAAAAGTGAATACTATGGTAATTTATTCTGCATGAGTAGCTTATGATACCATCACCTGTATTCCCATGACCAAGTCATATGAATGATAGATCATCATGTGATAACACGGATATTCCTGCCACTGATGGATTTAAATAGCTGGTAAATATGAACAGAACTCCTTGACAAGTCGAGTATAACACAGAGAAAGACGTGAGAGTCAGCCAGTCTGTATTACAATATTACAAGATGGATTGTAGCTCCCATAAGCTCTATCATGTACATGAAATTGATTCAAGAGCTATTCTGGATACATATTTATCTGATAAACAAGAAATGGTCTTTGGAGAGGAAACATTAAAATTTCCCATGGAGAAATTTCACTATATTTTCAATGCGGGTATGTATACTATATCTTATCTTGCTACATAGATTAATTTATCTTCTGAATGGGCAATTCATGATAGATAGATAGATAATGAAAGCGGCCAGGTAGAGCCTCAGTAGGTCAGATATGCAACTTCAGTAAAGGTGGTCTTATTATGTAGTCTTCCCCAGGAGGGGGGTTGTTAAATATTTGCCTGGTCTTACACTGATCCAGATATGTCTAGGAAAATCCTCCCCAGAAGTGCATGGATATGATTTATTAAGATCTAGCACCCAGCTGCATCACATTGTTTATATCGCCCCCCCCCCCCCACGATAATTAATAACCCAAATTATTTGTTGTTAAAACATATTATGCCAGTTAATATGGCATAGTGTTGGCAGGCTCATATTATGTATATCATAGGCACCATTGTGATTATTGCAATGGTATTTAATATAATACAGTTTTTGACTGTTTAAGTTGTAGCACATTGCTTTAGAAGAAGTATATAATATGAAACCAGAGCTCTCTTAGATGATTCTTATAAAATATTATGAACCTGGCTTATATATCAACACAGTCAAACTTTATTTACACTGGAGGGTGTTAGTAAATCTGTAAGAGAATTTAAAACTCTGCCCTTACCTGAGGCACTGACCACGTCTGGCACCACAATTCCTACTTTGGTTTGTTAAATAAATATCCCTTATGTGTTCTATTATTTGACATTTGAACATATCAAATCAATATAAGTTTTTTATTTGGTACAACACTATTATAGTTCTTACTTGTGTTATCTTATTTGTTACTCCAATAAAGAGAAAAAAGACATTTGATATGAACTTTCTATTGTTTTAGCTTCTGAGTTATTATATCACTAAAAGTGTTCTATATAACACCAATTCAAATTGATTATATGTTTCCAATTTTCATTTATTTCTGATAACCCAGCTTTTAACAATAAATGTATATTTGCTGTCCCAATTTCCAGTTGTTTATTGAAACAATAAAGGAGATTACATGGGATGGGTTTCAGACCCGAATAAGAGTTTACATTCCCCATACAGTTACAGAATGATGTGTAGGACAGATGTTAAATAACATATTGCACATTCTAATTACTGGACTCTTTCCCTGCAGGTCATATTAAGGGAGAAGTTTTGTATGACATCAGTTTTGGTTCCTTCATTCACCATCTCTATTCAGCCTGTGTAGTTTTCAAAGAGATCAGTGTGCTGAGGTTCAATGAAAAATGCATCATGGAACTGAACAAATGGCTGCACATGCGTACAGGAGCGTTTGTTTGGGATCACGCATCAACATATATTAAAGAGATGGAAGGAAAGAGGTACGTGTCTCTGTGTAAGGGTAAACCCCCTGTCAGTTCACACTGACCCTTTTCCAGATACTTAAAAATAGAACAATGAGTACTCACAGTATACAGTGGTATGTCATACCCCCACTTCTTATACTGCCTTCATTGTAGCTCCTCCCTCTCACTCCTGGTAAGAAGTGTGGTTAGTGCTTGTATGATATCTGGTGCAAGCCCAGGGCTGGGCCACCCTGGGGGGGAAACTCCCCAGGCAAGCCCCAGGCCTCTGGGCCTCTTCTGGGAGAAAACTCCCAAGCCCAAACAGCTGTGCTTTCAAAACCTCAAGTTATTTCTCAGCCAGGTAATGTGGTGAATGTTACCAGTACAAGTGCAGTGGTTGTGGAAAAAGGAAAAGATGAAGGAAAGAAAGAGAATGGGACAAAGAAAGTAAATGTAATTACTAAACAAGACAAAGGATTGGACAGTCAAACTAGCTGCAACCTCTAACAAAAGCTGCAGCCTCTAACAAAGGGAATGAAGCAGCCTCAAGAAGAAATACAACAAATAAAGGATAAATCAAAGATAAGTACACAACAAAAACTGCAAAGAGCACATGATGGTAATCAAAGTGCAGCAAGCTCACCTGGTGTGCAAACAGCCCCCCCCCCAGAGACAGAGGAGAACATTTCTGGAAAGACAGACTATGCAAGAAAACCTGCAACAGCAAGTACTGGTAACCAGCCTGGTGCGCCCAGGTCACACTAGATCCCAGTTAGGTGGAGGTGATCTTGGGAACACTAATAATGTGACAAAGCTTGTGTCAGTGGACCCCCCTAAGCTGCAATCGGCAGAGAAGCACTTGGTGCCAGTAAAGCAAAGTGCGGGTAAAGCTGCAGCTACAACACACTCATAATCCAGGCTGCAAGCTGGAGATTCTAACCATACAGGAGCAGCAGTGGTAGCAGTTACAACTTGCAAAACTCAGCAGACTTGTATACCTGTCACTGAGAGACATGTGGCAGGGAAGAGCAGTGATATAGGAAAAATGGACATTACTAAGGGAAGACATTCCCCAAGGCCAGAAATATCAAAGGGGCTGAGTGGTTTTAAACAGTCAGGAGAAATCTCAATGCAGACTCAGAGTCTTTAAGGGGCAGAGCGTGCACCTAAGCTGCACCTAGCAGATAAAATCCCTGCACTTGTAAAAAGAATGGAGGCTTTAACGAAAACAAAGTTGACAATACAAAAGCAGATTGAATGTGATTATAAACTAAAAGCTACAAATCCAAGCAAAGAAACTTTATATGATGGTAAATTGAATTCATTAAGTAAAGACCTGGCAGTTGTTGTAAGACACATTGATTCTGTCTTAGAGCAGCTGGGACCTGTTGGAGAAGTATATAAAAATCAGGAGCGTTTTGATGCATATAAAGAGGTGTCAAATTACAGACAGAAAATGGAGCCAGAGTCCAGATCTTCATGTAAATCTGAGTCTGAAGACCTCCTAGATGATGCGCAGCTGCTACAGAAAAGACCAGTGTTGCAGGAGGCAAGTTTTTCCTTTAAGGAAGGAGACTTGTACAAGAAAGGACAGACACTGCTGTAAAGCAATAGAGAGAAAGTGCAAATCAAGTACAAACACATCCCTTCCCGAGATACATTGTTAAACAACAACTGAGTGGAGATGTCTGCACACCTCAGGAAAGTGGATCCCAGCAGAGAGATGCAACCAGTGGGACACAGGAAAGAGGAGAAATACCTGAGCATTGTATACAGGAGACTCCTGGCATACATTGTGATAGTGCTGAAAATATTGTGGACAATAATGGTGTTGCTACCAATGAGATAGAATATACAGATGGTAATTTACAAGAGGTGGTAGTAAATGAGGGTGAGGAAGGTTTACAATCAATATGGGATGTTGAACCCTCCACAAAAATAAAACAATCAGTGGAGCAATCAGGGGATCAGAATACTGAGGTAGATGAGATAGATGTCTCAGTAGAGAATACTACACTAGATTTCCCCCCTTTATCTGGAGTGGGACAGTCTCAGGTATCAGCAGATATACCCACAACAGTGAGTAGTCAATCTGCACTGGATCATACACCGAATAGTACACAAGGAAATAATACAAATAGTGGATCTGGCCGGGTTCCTCCTAGGAATGCATGGAGCCATGGGGCACCATCATTTAGTTCTAATACGAACTATACAGGTCAGGCTTTTAGGAGGAGGAATGTGGTCAGATTCAGGAACAAAGGTACCAGAAAGGAGTTGCCAGACAGAAGATATGTCATACGAGAGTTATTGTGTCACCAGATGGGGTTTGTACCAGCAAACATATTGGCAGTAATAAACCTACCAGATAGACAGGGGTATGATGTGAGTTTTAAACTAATGTCTGATCTGGATAGATTCTGGGCAAATTTCAGCAAGTTTAGGGATGTAGAAGGTTGGAATAAGTTTAGTTTTATTCCAATCTCCAAGCCAGACACAGTCAAAGTAACAATATTTTTTTGGTAATGAAGCAGTGCCTCCCCAGGATATTGTGATCTGGCTCAGGAGGCATTGTGATCTAGTGACAGACCTGACAAAGAATAAAGATACTGATGGTGTCTGAACTGGTGGTTGGAGGGTTTTGGTAAAACTGCAGCATTATAACCATGTAACCCATCATCTACCAAATTCTTTCTTTATTGGTCATGAGAGAGGGGTATATTTTTATGCGGGTCAGCCCAGGACATGTATTAAATGTGGGAAGTACGGTCATGTAGCCAGTGTTTGCAGAATCCTTAAGTGTAATCTGTGCGGTAAGATTGGCCATGTAAGTGCTACATGTGTGAATGTTAGATGCAATTTATGTGGAAGAATTGGCCACCCCCATAAGGATTGTTTAGATGCCTGGCATAGCATTTATAAGGATTCTCCAGATGAGGGTTTGGTGGTAGAAGAGGAGGCTTTGTAAGAGGAGGCATTAATATCAGGGTCAATACTAACACAGCAGGTAGTTCAGCAGGAGATGGCTGATACAGGGCAAGAGCGTCACCAGCCAGAAAGTGGCCAACAGCCAACAGAAATGGTTCTTCAGGTTGAGCAACAGCCAGTTGAACCATCTTCTTCTACAACAGTGTCTGTTTGTGAAGAGAGTAAGGGTATAGGGAATGGGAGGAGGAAAAAAGATGAATCCTCTCATAAGCCTGAAGGTGAATGGAGTCTTGTTCAAAAACCAGGGAAAAAGAAAAATGTTCAGGGAAGAGCAGGTGTAGAAGTAACAGTTTCTTCCAATAGAAATTAGCTGTTATATGAGTCGGATACTGATGCCTGTTGGTTGGATGCATTAGAATTGGAGCATGAGTTGAAAAGAGTGGCACAAGAATGTGATGTAGAGTCAGAAGATGACCACCAACTAAAAGAAGGTCTGTTCCTGAGAAGGGGCAAGTAGAGTCCGATTTGGAAACGGGAGGTCGGCAAGGTGGCTCTGACTCTGACCTATAATGATGAGACTCATTTTTTTGCTGCTCTATTTGTCTTTTGTTATAATGGCAGATTTTTCTTTACAAGTGATCTCCAGTATGTGAATAGCATTAAGGTCAGGCAAACTAGGCATGCAGTCTATGACCATCTGAAATATGTAGATGCAGATCTGTTCTTTTTACAGGAGACATGCTTATCTACAATAGGGCAGTTAGGGGAAGCTCAAAGAGACTGGATAATAGGACCGTTTTTCTGGTCACTGGTTCCCCCAACAGCTATGGACTCTTAAGTTACAGTTTTTTATTGTGTGTGTGTTTATTTTGTTTTTTGTTTGCTTTTTTGTTTTAATATTGTTATTGATATTTTTAAGGAATAACCCTAAATAGTTAGAGAACTCATACTGTCTTATATATTTGTGTATTTTAAATTGAGCTATCGTACAATCACTCCCTATAAAGTCCTAATCCCATCCAGGTCTTACAAACAAATATACACAAAATTTAAGTAACTAAAACATTTTACAAGTAACACTGGGTACTTGAAAGAGAGGGATATCTAGAAAAGAAACACCCCAATTTTCTCAGCACAATGCTGTGAGCCAGTAAAAAGCACTAACTAAAATAGTTTCCCATTTATAAATAAAATGCATAAATCTTAGTTACATATATTTGCAAATACATGATAAGCCATCCACCTGTTCACAGGTTGTCTGCTAATTGGATGGTCCTAACCCTTTACAATGGAAGTACACATATTGGGTCATATGTTTTTATAGTACATTATACATTATAACATTTTCTAAAGACTATATGACAAAGATTTTAAAGTTGACAGGTCTTATTACTATTTTTTTAAAGGTGCAAAGGAAACGGTGCTATAAATTTAAAATATCTACAGTGTGATTGGTGTCATGCACAATGTTGCCAACAATACTGACATTAAAAGACCAATGCTGGTGGGTACGAGGTATAGCTGGCGCACCTGCTGTCATTGGTCTTTTGATGTCGGTATTGTCATTGGCGACATTGTGCATGTCACCAATCACACGACAGACATTGTCAACCTGTCAGAATAATGGAAGTGTCATCATTTTGCCTGCAGACATTTTTATGTCACCAGGCTAAATGCCAACATTTCCACTGTTGCAATCATGTACCCTACCCATGCACTTAGCGAGTAACATCCCAAATCACTACTGTCAGGTGATGTAAAATATTTCACTTGCACAGAAACTGCCATTTTCATGAGTATACGGTAATCCACAGTCCTCAAAGCCTGAAGCACTTGAGCATAAAAACAGGTGCAAACGACATTGGGACCTTTACACTTTCGCAACTAATCCTTATTGTATTTGTATTTTTCAGTGGCCAATGTCAGGACAAAGAAATAATGCTGAAGATGGCAATAAAACATATTGTGAAATGTGACATTGAGAAGGAAAATCTCACAGACTCATTGGTTCTACCACAAGCGGACTGTGTAATAAGTGCATGTCTGCTGGAGGCCATCAGCAAAGACCAAGATGATTACCTTATAAATTTTAAAAAATTCACAAGTTTACTAAAACCTGGAGGACACCTGATATTACAAGGGACTTTAAATGCAACTTATTTCACAGCTGGGCAGGACAGGTTCCATATTTTCAAATATGATGAGAACTATTTAAGAAAAGTTCTCACCGGAGAAGGGTTTATTGTTGATCACTGTGACGTTCTCAAAAGAAAGGCAGTGAGTGATCTTACTGATTATGAGGCCTTTATATTTATCACAGCTCACAGGGAGAAGTAGGCCTGGGAAGAAAATAAAACCTAACTATCAAAATACTAATTTACTAAGTTTAAACCTTAATAAATAATTTCAATATATCACTGTACATTTGTACTGAACTGGCCTGTAAACATCCAATCAAAGAATAAGCGCTCACTGGAGAAGGGTTTAGTATTGATCACTATGATGTTCTCAGAAGAAGCACAGTGAGTTATCTTAGTGACTGTGAGGCAGCTATGTTTATCACAGCTCACAGAGAGAAATAGGCCTGGAAAGATAATCAAAGTGTGAAATACAACAGATCTTTCAATTTGCAGATGTTACACCTTAATAAAAAAAATTCAAAAGGTAAACTTGTATTGAACTGTCCTTATTTGATATTGGTTAATTAATTAAAATAATAGTACATTAATTTGTGTTTTGTGAGGTTAAATGTAAAGGTTGTTGTTGTCAATTATAAACAAATTATACTTCTTATTTAATTCTAACATATCATAATTCCCCACCCTCTTATTTTTTTCACAAAATGCGGAACTGTTTTTAATATACCATCAGTTACGAGATAGAATCATTATGGTGAAGGAAAGCTTATGAATTATATACAAAATCTTAAAACAATTGCTAGATGAAACTACTAATTGCAAATCTTCCAGCTGAAAGATAAAAGCAAGGAACTTGTAAAATACAAGTGAAGGCACAACATTATTTTATTTTCCTTCTTAATTTTCTTATTTAGCTCAAAATACATAAAACATAAATGTCCTTCAAAAACATACATGTTTCTTGGTATCATTATAAAGACAAAACAAAAGAACCCAGTAAGACAACACAAAATGTTTTTCAAAAGCAAAAAAAATCAAACATATACCAAAAATTCCATATGCAAAATAACCATATATTATTATAAATTTTCCTTACAGATGTCAAATATCAGTATTCCACTGTGGCCCTCCGTCTAACAACAAACTCACAGATCAATAGGCAAATCGTTATTTAAGACTCTATGTTTAAACCAATCTGTAGATCTAAAACAGTTATAGATTTGGATGTTATTTTCAACCGAGATTGAATTTATATAACTTTCCGATACTTTAGTTTATTTACCTACTTCTCTTTATATATAGATGCTTCTATCCAATCCATCCTAAATACATATACCAGCTTATCTTTAAATAACTTCACAGAAGAAGGTCGAGGCTGCAGCCAGAATTGTAACATACATTTTTTTGTAAGTGCTGAGATGATAAGGAACAATTTTTTACCCCTTTCATACATTTCAAAGATTTTTCCAATATCCCCATCACCTCCTACTCAGGAGATAAAGGTACAAAATTTACTAACTCTTCCATAACATATTCTTTGATTTGATTCAAATATCGTTTTATATATAAACAGCCCCATAGGCAGTGAAATAAAGAAACCTCAGATTTATTACATTTTGGACAATTTGAGTCCCTACTAATCCCTATATCATGGGATCTTTTATGTTATAAGTATCCCCTATAAAGTTTAAAAAACAGTTCACAATATGTGCTTACCATTAAAATGCATTTAAAATATATAAATGTCTCTTGAATGGTTTAGAAAGCATAACAAATGTGTGGCTCAATCGTATCTTAATATACACACTTTAAAGTCTCTGAACTGTGCTGGTTTAGAGGGGGTAAAATAATCTGCATTATTTTGGAGAAACCAGCATTGTGAAACTCTAAATAAAATTCATGAAACATTGTACCAACGATTATGCTTGATGTACATAAATACTTACAGGAAAAAAGTAAAAAAAAAATTACAATGTCTATGCATGTGTTAGGTACTTCCAAGCAACGAGGCAACAAGTCTACATGTGAGGAAACAGGCATCACATAAAGTCTGTAAAGTGACAGAATAGTAATGTATCCAGTTTCATATGACCTGCTTTAGTACCCAAATACAAGCAGTCTGGGACATTCCTGCCGCCACAGCTACTGTGGTCTGGAATGACCCAAAGGAACATAAAAATAATGCAGCCAACATTTTAGTTAGCAAAGGTATTGATTTGTGGCTGTTGATCATGGCATCAAGGTCATTCTGCACAATCTTCAGAGTTTGTAAAACAACATGAGTTGGGAATGAATAGGGAATGAACATGAATTGGCACCTCATCTCTGTTTCGGACATCCCAAAGAGGTTTACACGTAACCTGTACAAACAATTAATGTGCCCTTGTTGTTGCTGCTGCTGCAGGCAGCGTCAATGCCAAAGTTAAGTAAGCTATGCCATTGGCCCAAAAAAATTCTAGATGCCATGGGGGATAAAAATGTGGTTACCGTAAAATTGTTTATGCATTACTAATAAACGATGCAGGCTATTTCTTTTTAAAGCTCCACAATTATCATCTTTAATCTCAATGAAAATGTAAGAAAATGACTATATTAAGAATTTACAATATAAATAATACATTTTATTTTGTAACTAAGCTAAGATTTCTTTTTTTAAATAAAACCCTAATAACTTGTCTTAATGGAATGTTGTTTTTGTTTATAATTTATTGTGAAAGTGAAACCCAGAACTGCTATTATGTTTAAATAAAAAAAATGCCTCTATATAAGAAAAGTACTTATCTTCTTTACTATGTATATATATATGGATGAAAACAGTAACATTCACATTAACATACTGTCTCTAAATCCCATAATATAGCCGCAAGAAACAAAAGAACTATCAACTGGAGAGGTCAATTTGCAATAATCCACTGAGAAGTGTGTAGCTATTGGTGCTGATCATCATTGATGTATAATGTTACCTCAAATCCTCCAACACCCTCAAGCGATATTCCTCCCCCCCTATATGCGCCAATGTGCAGGTCTGCATCAGTCACAATATTATCCTTTACATTTGTTTTAACTAATGACCTGATATATTTTTAAATATACTTATACAAAAGATATTATAAGGGAATATACTTAAATTATTATTCTATTTTATTTGACTGAATTTAAAATGAAAAAGTGGATACTATGAAGTAGAACTAGGTACTATTAGTACTATGAATTAGTATCCACATTTACATTAATTGTAGTACTTTATTCTGCAAGATTGTGATACCATCACCTGCATTCCCATGATGAACTGAAGACCAGGATAAATCATCACATGATAACAGTAATGTTCCTGCTGCTGCTGAATTTACATAGCTGGATCCTAGTAAATATAAACAGAATTCTGGGACCAGACAAGTACAACAGTGTCCAAGACGTGAGAGTCAGCCTGTCTGTGATACAATATTACAAGATGGATTGTAGCTCCCATAAGCTCTATCATGTAGATGACTTTGATTCAAGAACGTGTCTGGATACTTATTTTTCGGATAAATCAGAAATGGTATTTGGTGATGAATCCTTGAATTTTCCCATAGAGAAACTTCACCATGTATTCATAGAGGGTATGTATACTATACTTTATCTTACTAATAAGATAAATATTGATAATAAGATGAAATTATTTCTTTTTAGATATATTTGTAAAAGGAAAGAAACATCTTTGATATTTGCTGCGGTACCTTAACATCGTGGATTTCTCCTCGCACCCCTAGGAAGTCCGCCACATTGCAGTAACGTGGAGTGCATTCACAACCGTTCAGGAGGCACTCCACGCATAAATGGATTCCACCCTTTGTGTGTTTAATATGTAACTTTGCTAATCGTGTCCTTAGCATTAAAAAAAAGATTTGCTTCAAGTTGTGCAGAGAGCCCAAGTTATAAAATATCTTATCTCCTTAATATGCCACAGTTGACATGGGACAGTATAAAATCCCTTCCGAATGGCATAAAGAATGGTGGGGTACTGTGTGTTTGGCTGGCACATGTCTAGATGGTTTGTAAATTTTAAGAGCATTATTGAAAGGTAGACACTTGGTTTGTTTTTATGATTTTTTTTGGCAATCCTGGCCCCACATGGGTTCTCACATGGACCCACTGTGGTTTACATTTGAGAAAATCTGAGACACGGGATCCACGTGACTATACAGAGATAGAGGCTGGTAAGCACCCTGGTGTACATTAGAATTACTTGTAATTTTTAGTGATTTACAATATCAGTGTTTTGGATTTTCAGCTGTTGTGTAACTACAAGTCCTAGCATGCTCTGCCAGCCTTTCTAATACTTTGTGAGTTATTTTATATTAGCCCAGACACACTGTGCTCCAAGTGAGTCTTGCTAGCAACTACTCAGATGTATGCACTGTGCATGCTGAATCAGATTGTATGTATCACTGTCCTCCTCTACAATGATTTACTTCCACATTTTTTTTGTCTGAATATGTTTTTGTTACCCAGTATTGTACGGTCTTAGCAGGCTGTAATGACATGTAACATATTGTTACGGCTAACGGTCTTAACATAAACCCGTAGAACCAGACTGAGAGGTCTTCACCTATAGCAGCCGCCTTTCCTGTAGAGCTCGTTATGCTCACAAGTACTCGGATGCCCCTAGGTCTTATTCTCAAGGTAGTACAGGTGTATGAGTGTACCGTAGCGTAGGGTAGCAGGAAGTAGAATCTAGCGTAGTCAGGAAACAGGCCGAGGTTGTAGGTCTGAAGCAGGCAACGTAGTGAGGGACAGGCAGAATGTCAGGACTGGTAGCGATCAAGGAGGTCTGGGTCACAAAGCAAAAGGTCAGGGCAACAGGCAAGAATCAAAATCCAAACGAACTGGCAAAGGTCATACACGGGAAGTCCAATAGAGATACAGGTTCAGACACAGCAGCAGGCTAGGAACACAGTAAACTGGAACTATAACCAGCAGGGAGGTTAAGCCCTCCCTGCCCTATATACAACCACTGACCAATGGCAAGCAGGAGAACCAGCCAGCTAATCAGCCCCAGGAGGTGAATAATATTATAAATCATTTCCTATGTTCTATATAAACAGGAGATGTGGCTTTTCTAAGCTCTCTCATACAAGGCTGCCCTAATGTAGCACTGAGGAAACCACTTCCCTCTATAAACAATACAAGTTATAACAATGTGTATATATTGGGCGCATTTGAGTTTAAACAACTTGTTTAAAATGTAGCATCAACTTGTCTTAATTTACTATAGTCTGTGGAAACAGTTCTTCCGTGGTATAAATGATTCTAGAATAGCAGATCAATGTCTTTAATGTTCTTAAAGTCCTGCCAAATCGCTCCAATATTTTCCACAGATATATAGAAGAAAAAAAGGAAAAGACAAAACCTTTTATATATAATCTCTCATGATATACATAATAGCCCAAAGAGGAGAAAACCTTCAGAAGCTAGGTGTATATGCTAGAAAAAACCACTCATGATTACCACCACATGTGGAGTATATAGAAGTGCAGTTTAAATAGTATATAGCACGATGTGAATGATTTTTATACAAAGTTTGCAGGGTTAACAAACCCCTTACAACCTGCTTACTTTATAGCGTGAGTAATCAGAGTTATTGATAGATTCTTGTTTTCTCCGATGTGTGCTCAATTCCATATGTCACATATAAAAAATAGAAATGGACATATCGAGCCCATAGTGCATTAAACCAACAAGAGCTTTTTTAATACTTCGTACAATAATAAAACAACGTACATAAAATTGCAATGTAAAAGATAAATGATATTAAAAAATCCTATAGTGCTCGTAGCAAGTTCACCTCCTTCTATATACTCCTTTTTAGCTATATTCTTCTTGTTTTTTCTCCTTTGCGCTACAAAAAGCGTTCATTTTCTCTATCCCTTCTCCTAGACTCTAAATGTATGTCTCTCGACGAATGTGGCTTTAGATATGGAGATTTATAGTAAATTAAGACAATTTGATGCTACATTTTAAACAAGTTGTTTAAACTCATATGCGCCCGATATATACACATTGTTATATCTTGCATTCCCTATGTTCTGCGCACTCGGTTGCCCCTAATGCCGCGGCGCGGTGCTACATACACTGAGCGTCCCGACCGCTGTCTAGGCAACGGCCGGGGAGAAACAGGAAGTGACGTCCCGGTTGTCATGGAGACGGCTGGGACGCTTCCTGTCGGGCACAGAGAGTCGCGGCGGCCTGAGGCACCGCCGCAGCTCATAACACATATATTGTTATTTTTAAAATGTATCCTATGCTCCAGTGTGACCATTGATAATATTTACCTTGACATGTTTTATAAAGGTTTATACTGTAACCCATTATTCCTACTGCTGGAAATGATAACAATAATACATGTTTTGACAGTAGAGGTGGCCCTTAACGTCCCATTTATGGTTTCATGTTGTGTAAATCTGTCTTTTCAAAGTTTACATTCCTCATTCAATTAAGCAGTGTAGAATTGAATGTGTTGAATATACATTACAAAATATATTGTGCTGCCATTGAATTAATCATCCAAATCTTTCCCTGCAGGTCAAATTCAGGGAGGCCTTTTGATTGACATCAGTATTGGTGCCCTCATTCACCATCTCTATTCAGCCTTTACATTCTTCAAAGTCATCTGTTTACTGAAGTTCAGTGAGAAATGCATTATGGAACTGAACAAGTGGCTGATCACATGCACAGGAGCGTTTGAATGGAATCACACATCAGCCTATCTTGCAGAGTTAAAAGGAAGCAGGTTAAGTATCTGCACAAATGCCTCTATAAGAGTAAATCCACTGTCAACACAAACCCTTTTCAATATGCTTTACTCAACAAATTAGAAGAATGAGCTCTCATAGTGTAAATGGCTTGGAAAAGTGTGTGGGTGTACAAAGATCATAATTCCTGCTATTATTGGCATTTAAAGCAATGCAGATTTCACACATGTCTAAACACCTGGCTTTTTAACCTAAATGATAAGATAGTTCTTTAATGAATATTTGTGCATACAATTCTGCATTCCAGAATTCTTTGACATGTAGGAGATTAAATCAGGTTAAAAATAAAGTCTCAAGATGTTTTTATAGTAATGTTTGCATTTTAAAAGTGTACAAAAGTAATTTTTATTTACAGTTACATTTTCTTAATTTCGAGAGTTAGGTACAATTTTAGTCACAGGTGTTAAATTCAATAAAAATGACATTAGGATGGCTTTAAAAACAAAAAGTCATTTGAAAATTAGTGTTTATAATGAAAAAAAGTCTTTCAAAAAGTTTTTACAACTGTTGCTATTTATAATTAAGAATAAAAAAAATGTAATCCGCCCACAACAAAACATTAAGTAAAATTAATATTTGTTTGTTTATGATTTATTCAATATTTTGTATGTTTTAATTAACCAGTTCCTGATTAGCCAAAGTAGAAACTTGAAGGGCTGATGGTTCTATGTAAGCTGATGTATATTTACTGAGATCAATTTCCCCATGCATTGTCAACAGTGACATCCCAAAGTTCCTGTGAAGGACTAATCATCAGCTAATCAATATTGAACCTACCCCTCCAATTGGACAAAAACTACAAACACAATCTATTGAATGCAAAATAAATCACCACTTCTACATAGAGCGGCTGCCTTTGCTAGGACATCTGACATCGTCAAGGATTTGCTCAAGGGTCTGTATTTGAGTGAAAATGACAAATCGCAGTAAATATTATCTAAAGTCACAAGGAGCTTTACAAAGTTAAACAATAGTGAATAATAGTTTTTGCTATTTTGTGTTGAAGGGTATTTCCACCCAAATAGTTTCATTTAATATTTGAGAACTGGAACATTTATGAATAAATATGGAATTGCAGTCACACTATTACTTACTGCAGTATCCTAGGTTCTCTTTGCAATGGGGAGCCGTTCATGTCTTACAGACACCTTGATTCCTCAAGTAGGCTGATGTGCATTGTAAATACAACTGTGGTCAGCACTGGTGTTCTATTCACCATGGCTCCAGATTGCTCTTACCGCTACCAATAGACTGCTGGAACCTGATGCACATGAGTTTTATTGCCATCGGGTTACTATGAAGGAGTGCTTGCACCGATACAGCATCTATCAGCCATGATAGACAGGAAGTGTGGCTATTTACCGGTAGAGCATGGTGGGACTTGTAGCTTCCCAACACCTGGAAAGTCACAGACTTGCCAGACCTAGTATAGAACAAGGCCCAATCCAGTATGTAAAAATATTGAGTTATTTTTGCATGGACAAAAAAAACAATATTTTCCGTCCAGGAAAGCCTGTACCCATCTAAATGTAACCCCCACCCCCAAACTCATTGTATCTTACTTAAAAAATCTTTCATGTTAGGTGTCTGCCTTTGGAACCAGGTTCCTGGTTCTTCTGGCAACTGCGGCCCTCTCCTTTGTATCTATTATTTTGAGGCTGTAATCACCTGGAATCTGGGGGACTTGTCGATGCAGAGTTCTAGGGAGTATAAGGAGTGGAGATTCTCAGTTTTGGGCTACATTGGTGGGCTTGCTTCCAGGTCTTGGCCAAGAGCCATTTATTTTGATGACATATTAATATGCGGAGCTGTTTCTGATATTGTTGTTTTTCTGAAGGTTGCCAAGAGGTTTCAGCTCTCTGCTTTTAAGCAAAGTAGTGCAGATAATGTCCTTTAAGATCTGCAGGTTTGCATGTTCCAAACGGAGGGCTGGTTGTTTACGAACCTCACAAGAGATAACTTATTTCACAGATGTAATTTCTAGGCTAAGAGGGTTCTGTGAGCCCTATCAAGAAGAAGTTGTTCAATGGGAGAACAGTATTTTCAAATATTCATGTAGAGAGGAAATCTCAATCTTCTGAGTGATCCCTTTAATATGCAAATATTAATGTTTAGCGCGGTTCTCCTGATCTTCTTGCTGCTTGATGAAATTTTGTTTTAGCTGTTGAAGCTTTTCCTCCATCTACTGTTCGTGATTAATCACTTCATCCATATTTTTCTCAAGCTGATCGGTTACGTAACCTATTTCTGTTTTCTCATATTGGAGGGATCTGAGCACCTTTTGAACCTCACTGTGAACTGGCCTCTGCTTTGTTTAACTACCTTAAGCAAAGCATGCGAGTCAGAAGAGAAGGGTCTTTATTTTCAAACTCTGAGTCCTCTTTAGAGCGAGGAACGTTGGCCTTATCCATTCTGCAGTCAGTCTGGGTAGGTATTGATAAGTAATGGGTCATTCCAATGGCTTTTACGTTCCCACCCCTTGAGCATGGTTCCTATATGAGAATCTTTGTTTCTTGTAAATTAACAGAGAAGTACTACATTTGTAGACAGTCTTTCAAATAGGATTGTTAAACAAAGCTTAGGTCCAAGGATGGAGCACATAATAACTTAAGTCACATCATAGCTGATAATAATATTGAGGTAGTTAAACCTTAGTTACAGCAAATTTTGCTGTTCTATAAGAATTTACTGAGCTGACAGCAAGTGTGGAGAATGGAGTATCCTGTCAGTGTTTGGGAGGTGAGAGGCAGCCCAAGCCTGATGAAGCAGCTGGAAAATGCTGATTAGTTAAACTGATCAAAAGTAAATTAGGTAGAATAGAAATATTATCTGATAATATTGCCCAGTGAGCAAGTAATTTGTAATACAGACTTCCACAGGTTTAAACAAGATATTAAATATATTATTCTTTAAATAAGAAAAATTGCCCCAATCACAGTTAAGAAATGTGAGAAGTGTACATTTATGAGTCCTGGTGCCCAAGGACAGGTCTGAGTGTGGTTGTATACATTGCAGCAGGGCTGGGGGACACAACAGTGATAGGGGGGTACACCAGGTCCCCCCAACCCTGTTATACACTCAGTGTAGCCGGGATGGCGGGTACCGGGTATATTGTCTGGTGAATGAAGTATGCTTGCTGGGTGCTACTGCAGAGTCTGCATTGCACCGACTGTTGCCTGGCTGGGGAGAGGAGGTGTGGGTAATACAAGCACCTGGGCAGATGACCCTGTGATCCAGTTCCCGGTTAAGGTAGGATAGGTGTGGCAGATGGAATGCGGCCCCCAGTTTTCGATGGCTTGCCTGTGTGAGCACCATTATCTATCTATTCTTGAAATGATTTCATCATATATACACTTCACCACCCGGAATTACAACACCTGCACTCAGCTAAGACACCCCTTCTCTCTGCATATTCCAAATTTCAGCTTGAGGCTAAGGAACGCGTCAAAGAGCCAAGAACTGGAACTCATAGGGGCTCCACTGAATTCCCCCATCTGGTGCTCACTATGTCCATCAGTCTTAGCCTCTTACCCATGAGGACACTTTACAAAATGAAGCAGAATAGCATATGTGGATATGTTTGTTTCTATATGGTATTGTAATCACAGAGAAGATTATTGTAAGCCACATAAACTCATTAGAACTACAATATTCATAAGAGCTACAAAATGCCATTGTTCAGGATTACTAGATCACGATGGTTCAACAATAAACTGGAGGTAAAGATTGGAATATGCTGACAGTAAAAGCTGATACAGTTAACAGAGACTGCTTGTGGACTACAAGTAATGGTTTCCATACACTGAAGTACAAGAGCAAAAGTTGTCCATCAAGTGCACATACAGAGTAATTACATAGATATTGAAATCACCATCAGTCATATAATATCAGTATCGCAGCATCATTGAGACACCGTTATATGTAACGCTTAGTAATTGTGACTTATTTTTTTAACCATTAGAGGTTGGATACCATTTTAATATTACTGCTCCCGACCACAGGATTGACAATATCTGTGAATCAAAGTGAATGATACTGCAAATTAAAATGTAGAATACTAAAACTTTCAAGGAGAAACTTTTTAATTAAGTCCAAAATGATGAATGCAAATGTAAACATATAGTTAATTAACTATTTCACTTACTATCCCATTGCTATTAGCTACTCATGCTAGTCATTCATATCTGATCATGTTGGATACATGACTCTCTGAATGGGGGGTGGGGGGGAGGCATATACAGAGGGGTGCATACCCTTGCCCACTGGAGAGAATAACTCTTCACAAAGAGCTGCATATTTAACCCAAATATAAACATCCACCAAGGTGAACATATACTTTATGTTTACATTAATGACAATATTATTTATTATATATTTGTTCACTAGTTATCTCATAATGATTTCTGATTAAGTGTTTATATTCTCATGAAATATAAAAAAGAAAAGTGAATACTATGGTAATTTATTCTGCATGAGTAGCTTATGATACCATCACCTGTATTCCCATGACCAACTCATATGAATGATAAATCATCATGTCATAACACGGATATTCCTGCTGCTGAGGGACTTAAATAGCTGGTAAATATGAACATAACTGCTTGACAAGTTGAGTATAGCACAGAGAAAGACGTGAGAGTCAGCCCGTCTATATTACAATATTACAAGATGGATTGTAGCTCCCATAAGCTTTATCATGTACATGACTTTGATTCAAGAGCTAATCTGGATACATATTTTTCTGATAAACCAGAAATGGTCTTTGGAGAGGAAACAGTAAAATTTCCCATGGAGAAATTTCATTATATTTTCAATGCAGGTATGTATTCTATATCTTATCTTGCTACATAGATTAAATTATCTATTGAATGGGCAATTCATGATAGATAGATAGATAGATAATGAAAGCAGACAGGTAGAGCCTCAGTAGGTTAGATATGTATCTTCAGTAAAGGTAACCTTATTATGTAGTCTTCCCCAGGAGGGGGGGTTGTTAAATATTTGCCTGGTCTTACACTAATCCAGACATGTCTAGGAAATACTTCTCCAGAAATGCATGGATGTGATTTAGTGAGATTTGGCACCCAGCTGCATCAGATTGTTTACATCAACTCCACCTCCCCCCCCCCACACACACACACACACACACCCTCACAGAGATTAATACCCCTAGGTATTTGTTGTTGAACTATATTATTCCAGTTAATATGGCATTGTGTTGGCAGACTCATTGATGTGTACTTTGTATAGCTATTATGTATATCATAGATACCATTGTGATCATTGCAATGGTATTTAATATAATACAGTTTTTGATTGTTTAAGTTGTGGCACATTGCTTTAGAAGAAGTATTTGACATGAAACCAGAACTCTCTTAGATGATCCTTATAAATTATTGTGAACCTGGCTTATATTTCAACACAGTCAAACTTTATTTACACTGGAGGGTGTTAGTAAATCTGTAAGAAAATTTAAACCTCTGCCCTTACCTGAGGCACTGACCACATCTGGCACCACAATTCCTACTTTGGATTGTTGACTAAATATCCCTTATGTGTTCTATTATTTGACATTTGCACATCACCAATATCATCATCATCAACATTTATTTATATAGCGCCAGAAGATTCCATAGCACTTTACAATTGGGAACAGACAGTAAAAAAATAATACTGGGTAATACCTACATACAGAGAGGTAAGAGGGCCCTGCTCTAGAGCTTACAATCTATGGGACAATGGTTTGATACACAAGGGTAAGTGCTACACCATATTGAATATTTGTCCAGCTAGAATGCAAAGTTTACAAAGTATTTAGTGGGCTGTATGATCAGTCACACAGCAATGTTGGTCAGAGGGTTGATTTCTTGTGTTAGTAGTGTAGAGAGTGGTAATAGGCTAACCTACGGATATTTAGAGGGTGGTAGAGGAATATTATAAGCTTGTCTGAAGACATATAAAATTAAAAGAAGTTTGTAATTTGGTACAACACTATTATAGTTCTTACTTGTGTTATCTTATTTGTTACTCCAATAAAGAGATAAAAAAAGACATTTGATATGAACTTTCTATTGTTTTAGCTTTAGATTTATTAGATCACTAAAAGTGTTCTATATAACACCAATTCAAATTGATTATATGTTTTCGATTTTCATTTCTTTCTGATAACCCAGCTTTTAACAATAAATGTATATTTTCTGTCCCAATTTCAAGATCATTGAAGCACTGAAGGAGATTACATGGGATGGGTTTTAGACCCGAATAAGAGATTACATGCAGTTACAGAATGATGTCTAAGACAGATGTTACATAATTTATTGCACTTTCTGATCACTGGACTCTTTCCCTGCAGGTCGTATTAAGGGAAAAGTTTTGTTTGACATCAGTTCTGGTTCCATCATTCACCATCTCTATTCAGCCAGTGAATTTTTCAAAGAGATCAGTGTGCTGAGGTTCAATGAAAAATGCATAATGGAACTGAACAAATGGCTGCACATGCGTACAGGAGCGTTTGTTTGGGATCACGCATCAACATATATTAAAGAGATGAAAGAAAAGAGGTACAGGTCTCTATCTAAGGGTAAACCCCCTGTCAGTTCACACTGAACCTTTTTTAGGTACTTAAAAATAGAGCAATGAGTACTCGTGGTATACAGTGGTATGTCATACCCCCACTTCTTATACTGCCTTCATTATAAAACTATTACATTCCATTCACTTATATTCTCATTACATTTTTGATAACTCCACTTCTAAATGTCCATTTCAAACACTGTTTACAAATATATTATAAATCTTCTGTCCCAGTTCACAGTTATTCAGCTAATGGATTGTTGTAACCCTAAATAGTTAGAGAACTCATACTTTGTTATATATTTCTGTGTTTTTAAATTGAGCTAACGTACAAGCACTCCCTATAGGCTCCTAATCCCATCCAGGCTTTACAAACAATTATACACAAAATAAAAGTATCTGAAAGATTTTACAAGTAATACCAGGTACTGGAAAGCGAGGGATATCTAGGAAAGAAACATCCCAATTTTCTCAGCACAATTCTGTGAGCCAGTAAAAAGCACTAAATAAAACAGTCTCTTATTTATAAATAAAATGCATAAATCTTAGTTACACACATTTGCAAATACATAATAAGCCATCTGCCTCTTCACAGGTCGTCTGCTAATTGTATGGTCCTAACCCTAAGCAATGGAAGTACCCATATTGGGTAATATATTTTTATAGTAGCTAACATTTATTAAATATTGTATGAGTTTTTAAAGTTGTCGGGTGTTTTTTCCATATTTTTAAAGGTAGACAATTTTGGAAACTAGTGCAAAGGAAAGGGTGTTATAAATTGACAATATCTACAGTGTGATTGGTGTCATGCACAATGTTGCCAATCACAATACTGACATTAGAAGACCGATGCTGGTGGGCCCAGGGTATAGCCGGTGGACCTGCCGGCATTATGGAAGCATAATGGAAGTGTCAGAATTCTGCCTGCTGACATTTTCATGTCACCAGGTTAAGTGCCAACATTTCCATTGTCGCAATTATGTACCCTACCCATGCACTTAGCGAGTAACATCCCAAACCACTCAATTTCTATCATGAGATGTAAAATATTTCACTTGCAGACAAAGTGCCATTTTCATGAGTATACGTTAATGCACAGTCCTCAAAGTCTGGAGCACTTGAGCAAAAACCAGGTGCAAACAACATTGGCACTTTCCACTTTCACAAGTGATTCTTATTGTGTTTGTATTTTTCAGTGACCAATGTCAGGACAAAGAAATAATGCTGAAGATGGCAATAAAATATATTGTGAAATGTGACATTGAGAAGGAAAATCTCACAGACTCGGTGGTTCTACCACAGGCGGACTGTGTAATAAGTGCATGGCTCCTGGAAGTCCTCAGTAAAGACCAAGATGATTACCTTATAAATTTTAAAAAATTCACAAGGTTACTGAAACCCAAAGGATACCTGATAATACTCGGAATTTTAAATGCAACTTATTTCACGGGTGGGCAGGACAGGTTCCACATTTTCAAATATGATGAGAACTATTTAAGAAAAGTTCTCACCGGAGAAGGGTTTATTATTGATCACTGTGATGTTCTCAAAAGAAAGGCAGTGAGTGATCTTACTGATTATGAGGCCATGGTATTTATCTCAGCTTACAAAGAGAAGTAGGTCTGGGAAAAAAATAAAACATAATTATCAAAATATTAATTTACTAAGAGTAAACCTTAAAAAATTATTTCATTATATCACTGTAAATTTGTACTGAAAACATCCAACCAAATAATAAAGTATTTAGTAAATTTTTTGCAGATGTTTGGAGATGAATTTGCAAACTTACCACTTCAGCGCTCACTGGAGAAGTGTTTAGTATTGATCACTGTGATGTTCTCAGAAGAAAGACAGTGAGTGATCTTAGTGACTGTGAGGCAGCTATGTTCATCACAGCTCACAGAGAGAAATAGGCCTGGAAAGATAATCAAACTGTGTAATACAACAGATATATCAATTTGCAGATGTTACACCTTAATAAAATAATCTCAGAATGTAAACTTGTATTGAACTGTCCTTATTTGATATTGGTTAATTAATTATAATATTCTTACATTAATTTGCATTCTGTGAGGTGGGTTCTGGTGGTCTGCTAAAGGTTATTGTTGTTATTCTTAAGCAAATTAAACTTCATATTTAATTCTAATATATCATTATTATTCCCCACCCTTTTATTTTATTCACAAAATGGGGAACTGTTTTTAATATACCATCATTTACGAGAGAGATCCATTATGGTGAAGGAAAGCTTATGAATTATATAGAAAATCTTCCAACAATTGCTAGATGAAACTACAAATTAGAAATCTTCCAGCTGAAAGATAAAAGCAAGGTACTTGTAAAATACAAGTGAAGGCACAACATTATTTTATTTTCTTTCTTAATTTTCTTATTGAACTCAAAACATATAAAACATAAATGTCCTTTTAAAACATACATGTTTCTTGGTATCATTATAAAGACAAAACAAAAGAACCCAGTAAGACAACACAAAATCTTTTGCAAAGGAAAAAAAATATCATGCATATACCAAAAATTCCATATGCAAAATAACCATATATTATTATACATTTTCCGAATAAGAGTTTACATTCCCCATGCCGTTACAGAATGATATGTGGGACAGATGTTACATAACATATTGCACTTTCTAATCATTGGACTCATTTACTGCAGGTCACATTAAGGGAGAAGTTTTGTTTGACATCAGTGCTGGTTCCTTCATTCACCATCTCTATTCAGCCTGTGAATTTTTCTAGGAGATCAGTGTGCTGAGGTTCAATGAAACATGTATTATGGAACTGAACAAATGGCTGTACACACGTACATGGTACGTGTTTGGGATCATGCATCAACATATATTAAAGAGATGGAAGAAAAGAGCTATGTGTCTCTGTCTAAGGGTAAACCCCCTGTCAGTTCACACTTGTCCGGATACATAAAAATTGAACAATAAGTACTCGTAATAAACAGTGATATACCATACCGCCACTTCTCATAAAGCCTTGATTTTTAAAAACTCCACTTCTAAATCTCCACTTTGAACACTGTTTACAATTATATTGTAAATCTTCTGTCCCAGTTCACAGTTCTTCTGCTAATTGACCGTTGTAACCCTAAATAGTTAGCGAACTCATACTGTGTCATATATTTGTGTGTTTTTAATTTGAGCTAACGTACAAGCACTCCCTATAATCTCCTAATCCCATCCAGGCCTTACAAACAAATAAACTCAAAATTTAAGTAACTAAAAGATTTTACAAGTAACACCAGGTACTTGAATGCGAGGCATATCTAAAAAAAAAACACCCCAATTTTCTCAGTACAATGCTGTGAGCCAGTAAAAAGGACTAATTAAAACAGTCTACCATTTATACATAAAATGCATAAATCTTAGTTACATGTATTTGCAAATGCATGATAAGCCATCCACCTCTTCACAGATCGTCTGCTAATATGATGGTCCTAACCCTAAACAATGGAAGTACCCATATTGGGTCAAATGTATTTATAGTAGCGGACATTTACTAAAGACTATATGACAAAGTTTTCAAAGTTGGACAGAAAAAAAGAGGGTTATTCTACCGCACCAACTAAAGGATTAGATCCCAGTATTAATATATATATATATATATATATATTATGATAATGATAAGTAAATAGTCATATTGCTCTGGGGTGCTACCTAGAAACATTATCGTATCATATTAAACAGCAAAAAACAGAAGTTTCTTTTTAGGTGCACTCAATCCTCTGAAATTCACCTTTGATTTGAACAAGTATAAGTATCTGCTTTAAAACATAACTTTTATTGGTATAAGTTTTTAAAAGCGAAATATAGGAAAAAATTGTGCTCATAAATAAAAATTGTAATTAAAATGATCTGGATGCACATAAATATTATACCTATATGGGTTTATAATATTGACCATATGGTATGGAGGTTAAATTTTGGCAAACCTGCATATATAATCGAGGAGTAGTTGTATGGATGCCCTACAGCCCCATAGAGCTATTATAGCGAATCTATGGTATCTACTGAATTAAACTTGAAATGGTCTGATAACCATTACACTCCTGGATGATACTGGCATGCTGCAAAAGTTTCACACCACTTACATATAGTTAAGAGTTCTATAGTCACTCACACTAGTGATATCTTATATATCCAGCCTAAATCTCGGCACCCTGCTATCCTGGATACAATGATTTTATGGGGTGTGAATTGCTACCTGCCTAGTAGTCCACTTCTAACTCTGGGTATATAGGGGTATAAACTGCATTTGCCAATTCCTCCTTATATTCAAGTTATATCATGTGCATCCAGCTGTAAGGATGCACATGATTGTCAATTGAAAACGTAATATTGATAAAGGAAAAAAACCTTTCATGGTATCTGGCTATGGACCCAGGTTCCTGGTTCTACTGGGAACTGCGGCCCTCTCCTTTTTTATCTGTAGGTTTGAGGGTGTAATCACCTGGAATCTGGTGGGAATCTGGACTGCGTAGAGGAGTGGTCACCACAATATAATAAGAAAACCATCAACTGGTATGAATCTCACCAAAAAATGTACCTGGACTGCGTAGAGGAGTGGTCACCACAATATAATATAAAAACCCTGAACTTGTATGATTCGCACCACTAAATGTATCTGGACTGCGTAGAGGAGTGGTCACCACAATATAATAAGAAAACCATCAACTGGTCTGAATCGCACCAAAAAATGTACCTGGACTGCGTAGAGGAGTGGTCACCACAATATAATTTAAAAATCCTGAACTTGTATGATTCGCACCAATAAATGTATCTGGACTGCGTAGAGGAGTGGTCACCACAATATAATAAGAAAACCATCAACTGGTATGAATCGCACCAAAAAATGGACCTGGACTGCGTAGAGGAGTGGTCACCACAATATAATTTAAAAACCCTGAACTTGTATGATTCGCACCAATAAATGTATCTGGACTGCGTAGAGGAGTATCACTCACCGGACTGTGAGTGCCTCTTCTCCCATTGTTAGGAACCGTGGCCGCCCGCCATCCTGATGGTCTGTGCATGCGCAGCCTCTATGAACTCTTCAGACCTGTTGCTTTTAGTTAATTGGCTGATCAGGCAACACTCCCTATTTAAAGCACCTGTGGTCGATACCTCGTTGCCTGATCTTGGAGTCTCATTCCCTGTGAGTCTCTGAAGGTGTTCCTGTGTTTCCTCGTGTCTTCAGCTCCAGCTGATTCCTCGCTACTGCATTGCCGGTTTCCAGACCGCTTCAACTCTCCTGTGTTTCATCGTGTCTTCAGCTCCAGCTGATTCCTCGCTACTGCATTTCCGGTTTCCAGACCACTTCAACTCTCCTGTGTTTCCTCGTGTCTTCAGCTCCAGCTGATTCCTCACTACTGCATTGCCGGTTTCCAGACCGCTTCAACTCTCCTGTGTTTCATCGTGTCTTCAGTCCCAGCTGATTCTTCGCTACTGCTCTGCCGGCTTCCAGACCGCTTCAACTCTCCTGTGTTTCCTCGTGTCTTCAGTCCCAGCTGATTCCTCGCTACTGCACTGCCGGTTGCCAGACCGCTTCAACTCTCCTGTGTTTCATCGTGTCTACTATTCCTGCTGACCTCCGCAAGAATCATCATTGCTCCTCTCGTGTTATGTTCTCTGTCTGTGTGCTTCACAGACACGGATTACCGCTACCACTCTCCTGTGGTCTCTACTCGTGTCGGCGTTCAGCCGCTCAGCTATCCCTGTGTTTCTCTCGTGACAGCCTGCTCAACTGAACCGCGGTATGCTTATCTTTTATTGACTTTACCAGTTTATTGCATATCCGCTTGGACTGTGTTCTGCTCATCTACGGAGTCCTCTATCTCACGAAGTTATAGATGCTATTGAATTTGTCTCATATGTCCTGGATCTCAGTAGTGACTTTGTATCTCCAAGCAGCGCTAGTCATTTGCTATTGTATTATATATACCATTGGAATCAAGTTCCTTGTGCTCTCCGTGTTACCTTTGATGCTCCATTCATCTACCCTAGTGCCTATCCTCACCTATATATGCAGTGGTACAACTTGCTGAACGCAGACCACTGACTACCTGTTTCCTATTGGCACCAGTTACAAGTTTCCTCACTATAAGCAGTGGTACAACTTGCTATACGCAGACCACTGACTTCCCCGTTATCTACTTGCACCTGGAACCTGTCCCATCATTACAAGCAGTGGTACAACTTGCTGTACGCGGACCACTGACTTCACTACCTCCTATCTATCCCTGGACATTCCTCTCACTATAGCAGTGGTACAACTTGCTGTACACAGACCACTGACTTTCCTCACGTCTTCACGTCCATCTAGATCCTCGTGTTCATATTGTTTAACTCATAACCTGTTGCTGCTAGTCATAGACTTTCCTCTAGCATCCTCTCACCATCTGCTGATTCTCCTGTTCCGCTAGTCACCCTGCTACCAGAAGACCACTGTGTGCATACACTACTCTGGTAAGACTACATCTGGTGATATCCTGGGCAAAGACTCCTAGTGCCCGTGACAAGGAGTGGTCACCACAATATAATAAGAAAACCATCAACTGGTATGAATCGCACCAAAAAATGTACCTGGACTGCGTAGAGGAGTGGTCCCGACAATAGAATTTAAAAACCCTGAACTTGTATGATTCGCACCAATAAATGTATCTTGACTGCGTAGAGGAGTGGTCACCACAATATAATAAGAAAACCATCAACTGGTATGAATCGCACCAAAAAATGTACCTGGACTGCGTAGAGGAGTGGTCCCCACAATATAATTTTAAAACCCTGAACTTGTATGATTCGCACCAATAAATGTATCTGGACTGCGTAGAGGAGTGGTCACCACAATATAATAAGAAAACCATCAACTGGTATGAATCGCACCAAAAAATGTACCTGGACTGCGTAGAGGAGTGGTCACCACAATATAATAAGAAAACCATCAACTTGTATGATTCGCACCAATAAATGTATCTGGACTGCGTAGAGAAGTGGTCACCACAATATAATAAGAAAACCATCAACTGGTATGAATCGCACCAAAAAATGTACCTGGACTGCGTAGAGGAGTGGTCCCCACAATATAATTTTAAAACCCTGAACTTGTATGATTCGCACCAATAAATGTATCTGGACTGCGTAGAGGAGTGGTCACCACAATATAATAAGAAAACCATCAACTGGTATGAATCGCACCAAAAAATGTACCTGGACTGCGTAGAGGAGTGGTCACCACAATATAATAAGAAAACCATCAACTGGTATGAATCGCACCAAAAAATGTACCTGGACTGCGTAGAGGAGTGGTCACCACAATATAATAAGAAAACCCTCAACTGGTATGAATCGCACCAAAAAATGTACCTGGACTGCGTAGAGGAGTGGTCCCCACAATATAATTTTAAAACCCTGAACTTGTATGATTCGCACCAATAAATGTATCTGGACTACGTAGAGGAGTGGTCACCACAATATAATTAATAAAAAACCCTCCACGGGTCTGAATTCCCCAAAAAAAAAATCTGGACTGCGTAGTGGGGTGGCCCCGGTACCCAATTTGATACCGGGGCCACAATATAATAAATACACCCTCAACTGGTCAGAATTCCAGGAAACAGATGGCGGACACCGGATGGACGTCTAAAACCAACATCAGATCCCCTCTACACTAGGAGTAAAATAGAAAACTATTCAGCCGTTATATAATCTAGAATATAAATAGAAATTGAGAAAGGCAATTTGGTATCTGTCTGCATCATAATCATCAACATCCTCCTCAGCGCCAGCTACATCAATATCCTCCTCCCGGTGTACAACATTCACACCTTCATTAGCCAAATCTGTAACTGGACTATGGGTGATCCTTCCAGCATATCCAGAGGGCGTGCTGCAAATGCTGGATGGAGTCACCTCTTCCCGTACAGTGATGGGAAGGTCAGGCTTCACAACCACCAACACCCTTGGACTCGCCTTGGGGATTTGTGATGTCATCTGTTTAGAAGGCAGAGTTCTTTGCTGTTTTGTTGTTGTTGCTGACAGCATAACTCTCTTAAATTTTTTGTAGGGGGGGAGGAGGAGGGCTTAGATCCTTGGGTGAAGCTGGACCACTAGTCATGAACACGGGCCAGGGCCTAAGCCGTTCCTTGCCACTACGTGTCGTAAATGGCATATTGCCAACTTTACGTTTCTCCTCAGATGATTTTAAGTTTCTCTTTTTGCTATTTTTTGAGAACTTGGGCTTTTTGGATTTTACATGCCCTGTACTAGGAGATTGGGCATCGGGCTTGCCAGACGACGTTGATGGCATTTCATCGTCTATGTCATGACTAGTGGCAGCAGCTTCAGCATTAGGAGGAAGTGGGTCTTGATCTTTCACTACTTTATACTCCAAATTTTGGTTTTCCATTATATGTAGCACAAGAGAGCGTACCCGGAAGCCACACACACTCGGCAAAGCCTTTAAAAATTATATGCGGCACAGGAGAGTACCACTGGACTTATACTGAGAATCAGTGAACTTTGTAATATATCAGTACCACTGGACTTATACTGCTGAATCAGTGAACTTGGTAATATATCAGTACCACTGGACTTATACTGCTAAATCAGTGAACTTTGTAATAGCAGTACCACTGGACTTATACTGCTGAATCAGTGAACTTTGTAATAGCAGTACCACTGGACTTATACTGCTAAATCAGTGAACTTTGTAATAGCAGTACCACTGGACTTATACTGCTGAATCAGTGAACTTTGTAATAGCAGTACCACTGGACTTATACTGCTGAATCAGTGAACTTGGTAATATTGCAGTACCAATGGGCTTATACTGCAGGATTGGTTTTGCAAATTTTGTTGTAATTAATTTTTTTTTCAATTATTTTTTTGTATTTTTTTTTATAACTTTTTTTTAATTTATTAAACACTTGGGAATAATGCGGAAATAACTATGCCCTTAGAAGCACAGGACACAGGACTGAACAGGACACAGCACAGGACCCAGCAGCACCACTGAACTCAAAATTAACAGAGCACAGCACACAGCACCACTGGACTGATACTGCAGAACACAGCACAGCACAGAACTAAACAGCACAGCACAGAACTAAACAGCACAGCACGAGATCTACCAGGACAGAGGACCACCTAACACACCCTCCCTCTACCCTGATCAATCCCCGAGTGAAGATGGCGGCGACTAGCAGGGAATTTATAGGTTCCGAGTATCGCGAGATCCGACAGCGGGATTATGACTCCGATCCTCGGTTTCAAAATGGCACAGCTGAGACAAGATAGGTGAGTGTGGAGTAGAATTGAGATTGGATTAGTTCTAAGGATATGCCAGTGGAGTACTTAAGCTCTAAAAAGGAGATGGGTTTTCAAAGAACGTTTAAAGATTTGAAAGCTGTCGGAGAGTTTGATTAATTTTGATAGGGAGTTCCATAGGTAAAGCTGGGTACACACCACAGAATTTTCCACCAACTTTTTATGCCGATCGATTTTACATGCGATCGATGGTCCGATCGCTCGGTCCATGGACTGCATACACATTAGCCTCGTTTTAGATGATAAAGGTAAGAGGAGCAGTCCCGTTAGCGACTTTTAACAGCTATGTTGTCGTGAGCAATGACTGTAATTTTGTACTCACTATTGTGGATCGGTCGGAAGTTTATACACACTACACAATGGAAACGAGATTGGAACGAAAATATTTAATGGTGCGACCAACCAAATGAGGCGACAATCGTCAATTTGGGTAGACTTTCGACCATCGTGTCACTATACACACTGACGCGAATTTTGAACGAGTGCTCGTATGTCGGCTGATTGAGCCGATTATTGGACGAAAACTGTGTAGTGTGTACCCAGCTTTAGTAGCGAAATGTGAGGAAGTCTGGAAGCTAGGGGGTAGGGGTGATTATAGATCTAATTGGGCTTGAGAGAGAGTATTTTAAGATGAGATTTATAATGGGGTGATGTTGTTTAGAGATTTGTATGTGAATATGAATAATTTAATCTAAATTCTGGAGGACAGAGGAGCCAGAGTAGGTATTTTCAGAGTGATGCTATGAATATACTGCAGCAAGAGAAGAAGACCAATGAGAGAATGCATAAGAATTTTGGTTGCATTTGGGGTAAGACAAGGTCATAATCTGGAAATATTTTGAAGGTGGAGGCGACAGGACTGAGAAAGTGTTTGGATGTCAGAAATAAAACAGCCGGCAGAGGCAAGTGTGACAGCTCAAAAGAAATTAATATTCTACTTACAGCATAGATTTTCCCGTAAGGGTCACTTCTCCATAATCATCCCCCTGGACCTCTCTGCAGCTTTTAACACTGTCAATCACCCTCTTCTCCTGAACACCCTTCACTCCATTAGCCTTCATGACACAGGTCCCTACTGAATCCTCCCATTTAATACCTACTTTGTCTATGTCCACTCATTACTAGCCCCCTACTCAAGACATTTTCAGTTAATATTGTTTTAATTAAAGAGAGGTACATTCCAATGAGCATAAACCCATTAGAATTAGAATATTACAATTGTTACCCAACTAAACTATGTCTATGAAACTCATTCTAGTTGTGGATGGATAATAGTGGACAATTACTGTAAATTAGAAGGCAGGCACATTATATATATATATATATATATATATATATATATATATATATATATATATATATATATATAGCTAACCAATGATAATATCATGGATCACCTGCTGATGTCACCATGGATAATTACAGTACAAATATTGCAAAATACTGTACTAACAAATGTGATTCAAACTCATCAGTGGCATATCCTGCATCCTGTTCCTCAGGGCGGCTCTAGACTGCTGTAGCTACTATATGTGAAAAATTCAATTATACTATTTAGATGTCTGGCTTTGGGCCCAGGTTCCTGGTTCTTCTGGGAACTGCGGCCCTCTCCTTTGCATCTGTAGTTTTGAGGGGGTAAAAATTTTCTCAAGCTGATCGGTTATGTAACCTATTTCTGTTTTTTCACACTGGAGGGATCTGAGCACCTTTTGAACCTCACTGTGAACTGATATCTGCTTTGTTTGACTTCCTTAAGCAATGCATGCTAGTCAGAGGAGAAAGATCTTTATTGTCAAGGTCTGAGTTCTCTTTAGAGTGATGAAAGTCGGCCTTATCCATTCTGCAGTCAGTCTAGATAGGTATTGATAAGTAAATTGATAAGTAAAGGGGTCATTTCATTGACCCACCCCCTCCCTCCCCCTTGAGCATGGTTCCTATAGGAGAATCCTTTGTTTCTTGTAGAATTAACAGAGATGTACTACATTTGTAGACAGTCTTTCAAATAGGATTGTTAAAAAAAGCTTAGGTCCAAGGATGGAGGACCTAAAAACTTAAGTCACATCATAGCTGCTAATAATAGAGGTGTAGTTAAGCCTTGGTTCCAGCAAATGGGGATGTTATATAAGAATTTACTTAGCTGACAGCAAGTGAGAAGGATGGAGTATCCTGTCAGTGTTTAGGAAGTGTGAGGTAGCCCAAGCATGATGATGCAGCTGGAAATTGATGATTATATAAACTGATCAAAAGTAAATTAGGTTTACATATAGCCATGGTAGAATAGAGATTTTATCTGATAACATTGCCCAGTGAGCACGTAATTTGTTATACTGACTTCCACAGGTTTAAGCAAACTGCAACAGTCCTTATATAAGAATAATTGCCCCAATCACAGTTAAGAAATGTGAGAAGTGTACATTTATGAGTTCTGGTGCCCAAGGACAGGTCTGAGTGTGTACACATTGCAGCAGAGCTAGGGGACATAACAGCGATAGGGGGGTACACCAGGTCCCCCCAACCCAGTTATACACTCAGTATAGCAGGGATGGGAGGTATATAGTCTGGTGAATGAAGTATGTTTGCTGAGTGTAAGTGCAATGTCTGCATTGCACCAACTGTTGCCGGGCTGGGGAGAGGAGCTGAGGGTGATACGAGTGACTGGGCAGATGACCCTGGGGTCCAGTTCCCGGTTCAGGTAGAATAGGTGTGGCAGATGGAATGTGGCCCCCCTGTATCCGATGGCTTGCCTGTGTGAGCACCATTTTCTAGCTATTCTTGAAATGCTTCCAGCATATATAAACTTCACCACCCGGAATTACAACACCTGCACATTGCTAAAACACCCCTTCTCTCTGCATATTCTAAAATTCAGCTTGAGGCTAAAGAACGGGTCAGAGAGCCAAGAAATGGGACTCATAGGGGCTCCACTGAATTCCCCCATGTGGTGCTCACTATGTCCATCAGTCTTAGTCTTAGTCTTTCTCATGATGACAGCTTATAAAATGACCCAGGATAGCACGTGTAGATATGTTTGTTTCTCTATAGTATTGTAATGACAGAAAAGATTATTTCAAGCAACATAAACTCATTAGAACTACAATAGTCATAAGAGCTACAAAATTCAATTGTCCAGATTTACTAGATCACGATGGTTCAACAATAAACTGTAGGTAAAGTTTGGAATAAACTGAAGGTAAAATATGATAGTTAACAGAGACTGCTTGTGGACTACAAGTAATGGTTTCCATACACTGAAGTACAAGAGCTAAAGTTGTCCATCAAGTGCACATACTGAGTAATTACATAGATATTGAAATCACCATCAGTCATATAATATCAGTATCACAGCATCATTGAGACACCGTTATGTGTAGCGCTTAGTAATTGTGATTTATTTTTTAACCATTAGAGGTTGGATATCATTTTAATATTGCTGCTCCCCGCCACAGGATTAACAATATCTGTGAATCAAAGTGAATGATACTGCAAATCAAAATGTAAAATACTAAAACTTTCAAGGAGAAACTTTTTAATTAAGTCCAAAATGATGAATGCAAATGTAAACATATAGTTAATTAACTATTTCACTTACTATCACATTGCTATTAGCTACTCATGCTTGTCATTCATATATGATCATGTTGGATACATGACTCTCTGATGGGGGGAGGGGGGCAGGACATATACAAAGGGGTGCATACCCTAGCCCACTGGAGAGAAAAACTCTTCACAAAGAGCTGCATATTTAACCCAAATATAAACATCCACCAAGGTGAACATATACTTTATGTTTACATTAATGACATTAATATTTATTATATAGTTGTTCACTAGTTATCTTACAATGATTTCTGATTAAGTGTTTATATTCTCATGAAATATAAAAAAGAAAATTGAATACTATGGTAATTTATTCTGCATGAGTAGCTTATGATACCATCACCTGTATTCCCATGACCAAGTCAAATGAATGATTAATCATCATGTGATAACACGGATATTCCTGCCACTGAGGGACTTAAATAGCTGGTAAATATGAACATAACTCCTTGACAAGTCGAGTATAGCACAGAGAAAGACGTGAGAGTCAGCCTGTTTGTATTACAATATTAGAAGATGGATTGTAGCTCCCATAAGCTCTATCATGTACATGACTTTGATTCAAGAGCTAATCTGGATACATATTTTTCTGATAAAGCAGAAATGGTCTTTGGAGAGAAAACAGTAAAATTTCCCATGGAGAAATTTCATTATATTTTCAATGCAGGTATGTATTCTATATCATATCTTGCTACATAGATTAAATTATCTATTGAATGGGCAATTCATGATATATAGATAGATAATGAAAGCAGACAGGTAGAGCCTCAGTAGGTTAGATATGTATCTTCAGTAAAGGTAACCTTATTATGTAGTCTTCTCCAGGAGGGGGGGTTGTTAAATATTTGCCTGGTCTTACACTGATCCAGACATGTCTAGGAAATACTTCCCCAGAAATGAATGGATGTGATTTAGTTAGATTTGGCACCCCGCTGCATCAGATTGTTTACATCAACTCCACCTCCCCCCCCCCCCCACACACACAAACACACACACACACCCTCACAGAGATTAATACCCCTAGTTATTTGTTGTTGAACTATATCATTCCAGTTAATATGGCATTGTGTTGGCAGACTCATTGATGTGTACTTTGTATAGCTATTATGTATATCATAGATACCATTGTGATCATTGCAATGGTATTTAATATAATACAGTTTTTGATTGTTTAAGTTGTGGCACATTGCTTTAGAAGAAGCATTTGATATGAAACCAGAACTCTCTTAGATGATCCTTATAAATTATTGTGAACCTGGCTTATATTTCAACACAGTCAGGGCCGGTGCTAGCCTCCATGGCGCCCTAGGCATTTTTACAAAATCAGCGCCCCAGCCCCCCCCCCCCCGCAACAACGGGCGCCCTCCTCCCCCCTCACCCCGTCTTTCCTTACCTCACCACCGCCGCCTCTCTGCTCCGTCTCCTCCACTCACTGACACTAGTGAGTGGAGGGGAGGAGAAGGAGCAGTGAGGCGGCGGTGGTGAGCAATAGTCTCTCCCCCCCTCCCCCGTGCATCTGAATGCTGTGCGGCGGCCATGACAGGTACGTTCAGCGGTCGCCGCACAGTTTTAGAGTAATTTTCATTCTCCAGGCGCCCTCCAGAGCCCGGCACCCTAGGCAAGTGCCTAACCTTGCCTGATGGGAGCGCCGGGCCTGAACACAGTCAAACTTTATTTACACTGGAGGGTGTTAGTAAATCTGTAAGAGAATTTAAACCTCTGCCCTTACCTGAGGCACTGACCACATCTGGCACCACAATTCCTACTTTGGTTTGTTGACTAAATATTACTTATGTGTTCTATTATTTGACATTTGCACATCACCAATATCATCATCATCATCAACATTTATTTATATAGCGCCAGAAGATTACATAGCACTTTACAATTGGGAACAGACAGTAATAAAATAATACTGGGTAATACCTACATGCAGAGAGGTAAGAGGGCCCTACTCTAGAGCTTACAATCTATGGGACAATGGTTTGATACACAAGGGTAAGTGCTACATCATATTGAATATTTGTCCAGCTAGAATGCAAAGTTTACAAAGTATTTAGTGGGCTGTATGCTCAGTCACACATCAATGTTGGTCAGAGGGTTGATTTCTTGTGTTAGTAGTGTAGAGAGTGGTAATAGGCTAACCTACGGATATTTAGAGGGTAGTAGAGGAATATTATAAGCTTGTCTGAAGACATATAAAATTAAAAGAAGTTTGTAATTTGGTACAACACTATTATAGTTCTTACTTGTGTTATCTTATTTGTTACTCCAATAAAGAGATAAAAAAAGACATTTGATATGAACTTTCTATTGTTTTAGCTTCAGATTTATTAGATCACTAAAAGTGTTCTATATAACACCAATTCAAATTGATTATATGTTTTAGATTTTCATTTCTTTCTGATAACCCAGCTTTTAACAATAAATGTATATTTTCTGTCCCAATTTCCGGTTGATCATTGAAGCACTGAAGGAGATTACATGGGATGGGTTTTAGACCCGAATAAGAGATTACATGCAGTTACAGAATGATGTCTAAGACAGATGTTACATAACTTATTGCACTTTCTGATCACTGGACTCTTTCCCTGCAGGTCGTATTAAGGGAAAAGTTTTGTATGACATCAGTTTTGGTTCCATCATTCACCATCTCTATTCAGCCAGTGAATTTTTCAAAGAGATCAGTGTGCTGAGGTTCAATGAAAAATGCATAATGGAACTGAACAAATGGCTGCACATGCGTACAGGAGCGTTTGTTTGGGATCACGCATCAACATATATTAAAGAGATGGAAGGAAAGAGGTACGTGTCTCTGTCTAAGGGTAAACCCCCTGTCAGTTCACACTGACCCTTTTTTAGGTACTTAAAAATAGAGCAATGAGTACTTGTGGTATACAGTGGTATGCCATACCCCCACTTCTCATACTGCCTTCATTGTAAAACTATTCATTTCCATTCACTTATTTTCCCATTACATTTTTGATAACTCCACTTCTAAATGTCCATTTCAAACACTGTTTACAAATATATTATAAATCTTCTGTCCCAGTTCACAGTTATTCAGCTAATGGATTGTTGTAACCCTAAATAGTTAGAGAACTCATACTTTGTTATATATTTCTGTGTTTTTAAATTGAGCTAACGTACAAGCACTCCCTATAAGCTCCTAATCCCATCCAGGCTTTACAAACAATTATACACAAAATAAAAGTATCTAAAAGATTTTACAAGTAACACCAGGTACTGGAAAACGAGGGATATCTAGGAAAGAAACATCCCAATTTTCTCAGCACAATTCTGTGAGCCAGTAAAAAGCACTAAATAAAACAGTCTCTTATTTATAAATAAAATGCATAAATCTTAGTTACACACATTTGCAAATACATAATAAGCCATCCGCCTCTTCACAGGTCGTCTGCTAATTGGATGGTCCTAACCCTAAACAATGGAAGTACCCATATTGGGTAATGTATTTTTATAGTAGCTAACATTTATTAAATACTGTATGACAAAGTTTTTAAAGTTGACGGGTGTTTTTTCCATATTTTTAAAGGTAGACAATTTTGGAAACTAGTGCCAAGGAAAGGGTGTTATAAATTGACAATATCTACAGTGTGATTGGTGTCATGCACAATGTTGCCAATCACAATACTGACATTAGAAGACCGATGCTGGTGGGCCCAGGGTATAGCCGGTGGACCTGCCGGCATTATGGAAGCATAATGGAAGTGTCAGAATTCTGCCTGCTGACATTTTCATGTCACCAGGTTAAGTGCCAACATTTCCACTGTAGCAATTATGTACCCTACCCATGCACTTAGCGAGTAACATCCCAAACCACTCAATTTCTATCATGAGATGTAAAATATTTCACTTGCAGACAAAGTGCCATTTTCATGAGTATACGTTAATGCACAGTCCTCAAAGTCTGGAGCACTTGAGCAAAAACCAGGTGCAAACAACATTGGCACTTTCCACTTTCACTAGTGATTCTTATTGTGTTTGTATTTTTCAGTGACCAATGTCAGGACAAAGAAATAATGCTGAAGATGGCAATAAAATATATTGTGAAATGTGACATTGAGAAGGAAAATCTCACAGACTCGGTGGTTCTACCACAAGCGGACTGTGTAATAAGTGCATGGCTCCTGGAAGTCCTCAGTAAAGACCAAGATGATTACCTTATAAATTTTAAAAAATTCACAAGGTTACTGAAACCCAAAGGATACCTGATAATACTCGGAATTTTAAATGCAACTTATTTCACGGGTGGGCAGGACAGGTTCCACATTTTCAAATATGATGAGAACTATTTAAGAAAAGTTCTCACCGGAGAAGGGTTTATTATTGATCACTGTGATGTTCTCAAAAGAAAGGCAGTGAGTGATCTTACTGATTATGAGGCCATGGTATTTATCTCAGCTTACAAAGAGAAGTAGGTCTGGGAAAAAAATAAAACATAATTATCAAAATATTAATTTACTAAGAGTAAACCTTAAAAAATTATTTCATTATATCACTGTAAATTTGTACTGAAAACATCCAACCAAAGAATAAAGTATTTAGTAAATTTTTTGCAGATGTTTGGAGATGAATTTGCAAACTTACCACTTCAGCGCTCACTGGAGAAGGGTTTAGTATTGATCACTGTGATGTTCTCAGAAGAAAGACAGTGAGTGATCTTAGTGACTGTGAGGCAGCTATGTTCATCACAGCTCACAGAGAGAAATAGGCCTGGAAAGATAATCAAACTGTGTAATACAACAGATATATCAATTTGCAGATGTTACACCTTAATAAAATAATCTCAGAATGTAAACTTGTATTGAACTGTCCTTATTTGATATTGGTTAATTAATTATAATATTCTTACATTAATTTGCATTCTGTGAGGTGGGTTCTGGTGGTCTGCTAAAGGTTATTGTTGTTATTCTTAAGCAAATTAAACTTCATATTTAATTCTAATATATCATTATTATTCCCCACCCTTTTATTTTATTCACAAAATGGGGAACTGTTTTTAATATACCATCATTTACGAGAGAGATCCATTATGGTGAAGGAAAGCTTATGAATTATATAGAAAATCTTCCAACAATTGCTAGATGAAACTACAAATTAGAAATCTTCCAGCTGAAAGATAAAAGCAAGGTACTTGTAAAATACAAGTGAAGGCACAACATTATTTTATTTTCTTTCTTAATTTTCTTATTGAACTCAAAACATATAAAACATAAATGTCCTTTTAAAACATACATGTTTCTTGGTATCATTATAAAGACAAAACAAAAGAACCCAGTAAGACAACACAAAATCTTTTGCAAAGGAAAAAAAATATCATGCATATACCAAAAATTCCATATGCAAAATAACCATATATTATTATACATTTTCCGAATAAGAGTTTACATTCCCCATGCCGTTACAGAATGATATGTGGGACAGATGTTACATAACATATTGCACTTTCTAATCATTGGACTCATTTACTGCAGGTCACATTAAGGGAGAAGTTTTGTTTGACATCAGTGCTGGTTCCTTCATTCACCATCTCTATTCAGCCTGTGAATTTTTCTAGGAGATCAGTGTGCTGAGGTTCAATGAAACATGTATTATGGAACTGAACAAATAGCTGTACACACGTACATGATACGTGTTTGGGATCATGCATCAACATATATTAAAGAGATGGAAGAAAAGAGCTATGTGTCTCTGTCTAAGGGTAAACCCCCTGTCAGTTCACACTTGTCCGGATACATAAAAATTGAACAATAAGTACTCGTAATAAACAGTGATATGCCATACCGCCACTTCTCATAAAGCCTTGATTTTTAAAAACTCCACTTCTAAATCTCCACTTTGAACACTGTTTACAATTATATTGTAAATCTTCTGTCCCAGTTCACAGTTCTTCTGCTAATTGACCGTTGTAACCCTAAATAGTTAGCGAACTCATACTGTGTCATATATTTGTGTGTTTTTAATTTGAGCTAACGTACAAGCACTCCCTATAATCTCCTAATCCCATCCAGGCCTTACAAACAAATAAACTCAAAATTTAAGTAACTAAAAGATTTTACAAGTAACACCAGGTACTTGAATGCGAGGCATATCTAAAAAAAAAAACACCCCAATTTTCTCAGTACAATGCTGTGAGCCAGTAAAAAGGACTAATTAAAACAGTCTACCATTTATACATAAAATGCATAAATCTTAGTTACATGTATTTGCAAATGCATGATAAGCCATCCACCTCTTCACAGATCGTCTGCTAATATGATGGTCCTAACCCTAAACAATGGAAGTACCCATATTGGGTCAAATGTATTTATAGTAGCGGACATTTACTAAAGACTATATGACAAAGTTTTCAAAGTTGGACAGAAAAAAAGAGGGTTATTCTAGCGCACCAACTAAAGGATTAGATCCCAGTATTAATATATATATATATATATATATTATGATAATGATAAGTAAATAGTCATATTGCTCTGGGGTGCTACCTAGAAACATTATCGTATCATATTAAACAGCAAAAAACAGAAGTTTCTTTTTAGGTGCACTCAATCCTCTGAAATTCACCTTTGATTTGAACAAGTATAAGTATCTGCTTTAAAACATAACTTTTATTGGTATAAGTTTTTAAAAGCGAAATATAGGAAAAAATTGTGCTCATAAATAAAAATTGTAATTAAAATGATCTGGATGCACATAAATATTATACCTATATGGGTTTATAATATTGACCATATGGTATGGAGGTTAAATTTTGGCAAACCTGCATATATAATCGAGGAGTAGTTGTATGGATGCCCTACAGCCCCATAGAGCTATTATAGCGAATCTATGGTATCTACTGAATTAAACTTGAAATGGTCTGATAACCATTACACTCCTGGATGATACTGGCATGCTGCAAAAGTTTCACACCACTTACATATAGTTAAGAGTTCTATAGTCACTCACACTAGTGATATCTTATATATCCAGCCTAAATCTCGGCACCCTGCTATCCTGGATACAATGATTTTATGGGGTGTGAATTGCTACCTGCCTAGTAGTCCCCTTCTAACTCTGGGTATATAGGGGTATAAACTGCATTTGCCAATTCCTCCTTATATTCAAGTTATATCATGTGCATCCATCTGTAAGGATGCACATGATTGTCAATTGAAAACGTAATATTGATAAAGGAAAAAAACCTTTCATGGTATCTGGCTATGGACCCAGGTTCCTGGTTCTACTGGGAACTGCGGCCCTCTCCTTTTTTATCTGTAGGTTTGAGGGTGTAATCACCTGGAATCTGGTGGGAATCTGGACTGCGTAGAGGAGTGGTCACCACAATATAATAAGAAAACCATCAACTGGTATGAATCTCACCAAAAAATGTACCTGGACTGCGTAGAGGAGTGGTCACCACAATATAATATAAAAACCCTGAACTTGTATGATTCGCACCACTAAATGTATCTGGACTGCGTAGAGGAGTGGTCACCACAATATAATAAGAAAACCATCAACTGGTCTGAATCGCACCAAAAAATGTACCTGGACTGCGTAGAGGAGTGGTCACCACAATATAATTTAAAAATCCTGAACTTGTATGATTCGCACCAATAAATGTATCTGGACTGCGTAGAGGAGTGGTCACCACAATATAATAAGAAAACCATCAACTGGTATGAATCGCACCAAAAAATGGACCTGGACTGCGTAGAGGAGTGGTCACCACAATATAATTTAAAAACCCTGAACTTGTATGATTCGCACCAATAAATGTATCTGGACTGCGTAGAGGAGTGTCACTCACCGGACTGTGAGTGCCTCTTCTCCCATTGTTAGGAACCGTGGCCGCCCGCCATCCTGATGGTCTGTGCATGCGCAGCCTCTATGAACTCTTCAGACCTGTTACTTTTAGTTAATTGGCTGATCAGGCAACACTCTCTATTTAAAGCACCTGTGGTCGATACCTCGTTGCCTGATCTTGGAGTCTCATTCCCTGTGAGTCTCTGAAGGTGTTCCTGTGTTTCCTCGTGTCTTCAGCTCCAGCTGATTCCTCGCTACTGCATTGCCGGTTTCCAGACCACTTCAACTCTCCTGTGTTTCATCGTGTCTTCAGCTCCAGCTGATTCCTCGCTACTGCATTTCCGGTTTCCAGACCACTTCAACTCTCCTGTGTTTCCTCGTGTCTTCAGCTCCAGCTGATTCCTCACTACTGCATTGCCGGTTTCCAGACCGCTTCAACTCTCCTGTGTTTCATCGTGTCTTCAGTCCCAGCTGATTCTTCGCTACTGCTCTGCCGGCTTCCAGACCGCTTCAACTCTCCTGTGTTTCATCGTGTCTTCAGTCCCAGCTGATTCCTCGCTACTGCACTGCCGGTTGCCAGACCGCTTCAACTCTCCTGTGTTTCATCGTGTCTACTATTCCTGCTGACCTCCGCAAGAATCATCATTGCTCCTCTCGTGTTATGTTCTCTGTCTGTGTGCTTCACAGACACGGATTACCGCTACCACTCTCCTGTGGTCTCTACTCGTGTCGGCGTTCAGCCGCTCAGCTATCCCTGTGTTTCTCTCGTGACAGCCTGCTCAACTGAACCGCGGTATGCTTATCTTTTATTGACTTTACCAGTTTATTGCATATCCGCTTGGACTGTGTTCTGCTCATCTACGGAGTCCTCTATCTCACGAAGTTATAGATGCTATTGAATTTGTCTCATATGTCCTGGATCTCAGTAGTGACTTTGTATCTCCAAGCAGCGCTAGTCATTTGCTATTGTATTATATATACCATTGGAATCAAGTTCCTTGTGCTCTCCGTGTTACCTTTGATGCTCCATTCATCTACCCTAGTGCCTATCCTCACCTATATATGCAGTGGTACAACTTGCTGAACGCAGACCACTGACTACCTGTTTCCTATTGGCACCAGTTACAAGTTTCCTCACTATAAGCAGTGGTACAACTTGCTATACGCAGACCACTGACTTCCCCGTTATCTACTTGCACCTGGAACCTGTCCCATCATTACAAGCAGTGGTACAACTTGCTGTACGCGGACCACTGACTTCACTACCTCCTATCTATCCCTGGACATTCCTCTCACTATAGCAGTGGTACAACTTGCTGTACACAGACCACTGACTTTCCTCATGTCTTCACGTCCATCTAGATCCTCGTGTTCATATTGTTTAACTCATAACCTGTTGCTGCTAGTCATAGACTTTCCTCTAGCATCCTCTCACCATCTGCTGATTCTCCTGTTCCGCTAGTCACCCTGCTACCAGAAGACCACTGTGTGCATACACTACTCTGGTAAGACTACATCTGGTGATATCCTGGGCAAAGACTCCTAGTGCCCGTGCCAGTAATATCAGGCCATGACAGACCCAGGATCGGAACCCCAGCTAAAGAGATGCTGCAGTATCTGGTTACCCATATTGAACAACAGGATGGTCGCCAACAACAGCTGCTGCAATGTTATCAGACTTTAGCCTCCCAAGGAACTTCTGTGCAAAATACCGCAGCCACTGTTGATACTCCTGTGTCATCACCTGTTTCCCCAGTGCCATCCCAGGTGTCTACTGCTTCCACGATACACCTGCCTACTCCTTCAAAATATGATGGAGACCCCAAAACATGTAGGGGTTTTTTGAATCAATGCTCTGTCCATTTTGAGCTTCAACCTCACAATTTCCCTACTCATCGTTCCAGAGTGGCCTATCTCATCTCCTTGTTTTCCGGACAGGCTCTTGCATGGGCCTCCCCTCTGTGGGAAAGAAATGATCCATTGCTACAAGATAGTGCCAAATTTATTTCCACTTTCGAAGTGTATTTGATGAACCTGATCGTGTTATATCTGCTGCATCTAGCATCCTCCGTCTACGCCAAGGATCTCGCACTGTAGCTCAGTACGTCATCCAATTTCGGATACTAGCCGCTGAACTTCAGTGGAACACTGAGGCTTTGATTGCCGCCTTCTGGCAGGGGCTTTCTGATAAAATTAAAGATGCATTGACCTCACAAGAATTACCCTCTTCCTTGGAGGATTTGATTTCTCTTTGCCATCGTGTGGACATGAGATTTCGTGAGAGAGATTCAGAAAAAACAACTTCCCATAAGGCACCTCTTCGCTCAGGACCTCAAGTTCGTCAAGCTCCATCTCCAGTAATACCTATGGAGATAGGTCGCTCCAAATTAACTTCAGAGGAAAGAGACCGAAGAGTAAAAAATAGACTCTGTATCTATTGTGCTGATTCTACTCACATGCTCAACTCATGTCCTAAAAAGTCGGGAAATGCCAGACCCTAACTAGTTCTGGAGAGGTGAAGTTAGGGTCTTTGGAGTCCTCTCCAAGTTCCACGAAATTAAAAGTTTGTGCTTTTGATGTTACCATTTCCTTAGCTACCAAATCCTTTGTGTCCCAAGCACTTATTGATTCTGGAGCTGAAGGAAACTTTATTTCTAAATCCCTCGTCAATCAATGGTCTCTACCAGTGGTTTCTTTAAAGGTACCTATTACCGTTACTGCAATCGATGGATAACATATTATTAATGGTCTCATTACTCAGAGTACGTCTCCAGTAATTTTTCAAATTGGAGCCTTACACCAAGAAAAAATTTAATTTCTAATTCTTCCTGTTACTACCAGTCCTATTGTTCTAGGCCTTCCATGGCTTCAACTGCATTCTCCTCAGATTGACTGGAACACTCCTCAAGTTACGTCTTGGGGCCCTGAATGTCATCATTGTTGCCTTACTCAAGTTGTTCCACTCAAGATACAGCAATCCTCTATTTCACCGTGTCCACCGGGTCTTCCTCCTCAGTATGCTTCCTTTGCCGATGTATTTGATAAGCTTCAGTCTGAACGTCTTCCTCCTCACCGTTCTTGGGACTGTCCGATTGATCTTCAACCTGGCAAGACTCCTCCTAGGGGTCGTGTGTATCCACTTTTTTTACCGGAGACTCAAGCTACATCTGAGTATATCAAAGAGAATCTCCAGCGAGGATTTATTCGACCTTCTTCCTCTCCCGCTGGAGCAGGATTCTTTTTCATGAAAAAGAAGAATGGGTCATTACGTCCTTGTATAGATTATCGTGGACTCAACGCCATTACCATCAAAAATCGGTATCCCATTCCATTAATTACTGAGCTTTTTGATCGCATCAAGGGAGCCCGGATCTTTACCAAGTTGGATCTTCGTGGTGCTTATAATTTAATTCGAATCAGGTCCGGTGAGGAATGGAAGACAGCTTTCAACACCAGAGATGGGCACTATGAGTATTTAGTTATGCCCTTCGGGTTGTGTAACGCCCCCGCTGTTTTCCAGGGTTTCGTTAATGAGATCTTCCGGGACTTGTTATATGTTTGTGTCGTCGTCTATCTGGACGACATATTAATCTTTTCCCAGGACCTGCCTTCTCATCATCAACACGTGGCAGAAGTCCTATCCAGACTCCGAAAATATTTGTTATTCTGCAAGTTAGAAAAATGTTCATTTGAGTTGCCCCAGATTCCATTTCTGGGATATATTGTCTCCGGAGTCGGTCTTCAGATGGATCCAGACAAGGTGAATGCTGTATTACATTGGCCTCAGCCAACTACTCTTCGTGCAATTCAGCGTTTTTGAGGTTTTGCTAATTATTACAGACGCTTCATCCAAGATTTTTCCTCGATTGTATCTCCTATTGTGGCCCTAACCCGTAAAGGGGCTAATACGAAACAATGGTCCTCCGAGGCCCTTCAAGCTTTCCAGTTTCTCAAAGAGTCCTTCTCCTCCGCTCCTGTTCTTCGGCAGCCTGATGTGACGCTTCCCTTCTTCCTAGAGGTAGACGCCTCTAATGTTGGCTTAGGAGCCATTCTATCCCAAAGATCGGAGCAACAAAAATTCCATCCTTGTGCCTTTTATTCTCGGGGTCTTCTACCTGCAGAAAAAAATTATACCATTGGGGACAAGGAGTTGCTGGCTATAAAAGCAGCATTAGAGGAGTGGAGATATTTGCTGGAGGGAGCTCACCATCCTGTGACAATTTTTACAGATCATAAAAATTTGTCATATTTACAGTCTGCTCAATGTTTGAATCCTCGTCAAGCAAGATGGTCTCTTTTCTTTTCTCGTTTTGAACTTATTATAACCTTCAAACCAGCTGCTAAAAATAAAAAAGCAGACGCCCTATCTCGGGCATTCGTGACGTCCTCAGACGTTGAAGATGGTCCTAACCACTCAATATTAGATCCCAAATGTGTTTCTCTGGCCGCTTCATCCACTAAGGTGCTACCGTTTGGGAGAACTCTCGTGCCTCCATCCCTTAGGAAAAGAATCCTGTCGTGGTTTCATTCTTCACGTTTTTCTAGACATGCTGGTGAACGCAAGACTTTCGAAATTCTTTCTCGTAGTTACTGGTGGCCTTCCATGAGGAAAGATGTCAAAGATTTTGTGGGTGCCTGCGAATTGTGTTCCCAGTTCAAGACCTCCCGCAGAACACCGGCGGGTCTACTTCAACCACTACCCATTCCTTCCAAGCCTTGGACCCATATTAGTATGGACTTTGTTACTGATCTTCCTCCTAGTAAAAAGTGTAATACAATTTGGGTAGTGGTAGATAGATTTTCGAAGATGGCACATTTTGTTCCTTTGACCGGTTTACCTTCTTCATCTACCCTGGCTGATCATTTCATTAAAGAGATTTTCCGTATTCATGGATGTCCTTCAGAGATCGTTTCAGATAGAGGGGTGCAGTTCGTTTCCAGATTCTGGCGAGCCCTTTGTAAGACCTTGGGTATTCGATTATCACTCTCATCCTCCTACCATCCTCAATCAAACGGACAGACCGAGAGGGTCAATCAAGATCTTGAGACTTTCATAAGGATGTTCTCTTCAGCCAAACAAGATAACTGGGTCGATTTGCTTCGATGGGCTGAATTCGCCCATAACAACATGTATCATGAGTCATCTTCTAAAACTCCGTTTTTTGTGGTTTACGGTCACCATCCGTCTTTTCCGGAATTTCCTGCCCTCCCGCCCACCCAAGTTCCTGCTGTAGAGACTGTTTGTCAGACCTTCAAAAATATTTGGTCTCAGGTCAAAACCTGTTTAAAGAAGACATCTGTCAGATATAAGTCCTTTGCAGATAAAAAGAGACGGGCTATTCCACCACTTAAAATTGGAGATCGTGTATGGTTATCAACCAAAAATATTTGTTTGAAGGTCCCATCTATGAAATTCGCTCCTAGTTTTATTGGTCCATATAGGATCATTCAAGTGATAAACCCAGTTTGTTTCAAACTTTTACTTCCTAAGAACCTTCGTATTTCCAATGCCTTCCATGTGTCATTGCTCAAACCTCTCATTAACAACCGTTTCTCTGCTCCTCCTTCAGCACCTCGGCCAGTTCAAGCTCTTCAAGAGGAGGTCTTTGAAATCACACATATATTGGATGCAAAAATTTCGCGAGGTGTTCTTCGTTTCCTCGTTCATTGGAAGGGCTTTGGCCCTGAAGAGCATTCATGGATTAGGGCTGAGGATCTCAACGCCCCAGCTCTTCTAAAAAAGTTCTATTCCAAATTTCCGGGCAAACCCGGTTCCATGTGTTCTGTGCCCACCTTTAAAAGGGGGGGTACTGTCTCTCACCGGACTGTGAGTGCCTCTTCTCCAGTTGTTAGGAACCGTGGCCACCCGCCATCCTGATGGTCTGCGCATGCGCAGCCTCTATGAATTCTTCAGACCTGTTGCTTTTAGTTAATTGGCTGATCAGGCAACACTCCCTATTTAAAGCACCTGTGGTCAATACCTCGTTGCCTGATCTTGGAGTCTCATTCCCTGTGAGTCTCTAAAGGTGTTCCTATGTTTCCTCGTGTCTTCAGCTCCAGCTGATTCCTCGCTACTGCATTGCCGGTTTCCAGACCGCTTCAACTCTCCTGTGTTTCATCGTGTCTTCAGCTCCAGCTGATTCCTCGCTACTGCATTACCGGTTTCCAGACCACTTCAACTCTCCTCTGTTTCATCGTGTCTTCAGCTCCAGCTGATTCCTCACTACTGCTCTGCCGGTTTCCAGACCGCTTCAACTCTCCTGTGTTTCATCGTGTCTTCAGTCCCAGCTGATTCCTCGTTACTGCACTGCCGGTTGCCAGACCGCTTCAACTCTCCTGTGTTTCATCGTGTCTACTATTCCTGCTGACCTCCGCAAGAATCATCATTGCTCCTCTCGTGTTATGTTCTCTGTCTGTGTGCTTCACAGACACGGATTACCGCTACCACTCTCCTGTGGTCTGTACTCGTGTCAGCGTTCAGCCGCTCAGCTATCCCTGTGTTTCTCTCGTGACAGCCTGCTCAACTGAACCACGGTATGCTTATCTTTTATTGACTTTACCAGTTTATTGCATATCCGCTTGGACTGTGTTCTGCTCATCTACGGAGTACTCTATCTCATGAAGTTATAGATGCTATTGACTTTGTCTCATATGTCCTGGATCTCAGTAGTGACTTTGTATCTCCAAGCAGCGCTAGTCATTTGCTATTGTATTATATATACCATTGGAATCAAGTTCCTTGTGCTCTCCGTGTTACCTTTGATGCTCCATTCATCTACCCTAGTGCCTATCCTCACCTATATATGCAGTGGTACAACTTGCTGAACGCAGACCACTGACTACCTGTTTCCTATTGGCACCAGTTACAAGTTTCCTCACTATAAGCAGTGGTACAACTTGCTATACGCAGACCACTGACTTCCCCGTTACCTACTTGCACCTGGAACCTATCCCATCATTACAAGCAGTGGTACAACTTGCTGTACACAGACCACTGACTTCATTACCTCCTATCTATCCCTGGACATTCCTCTCACTATAGCAGTGGTACAACTTGCTGTACGCAGACCACTGACTTTCCTCACGTCTTCATGTCCAACTAGATCCTCGTGTTCATATTGTTTAACTCATAACCTGTTGCTGCTAGTCATAGACTTTCCTCTAGCATCCTCTCACCATCTGCTGATTCTCCTGTTCCACTAGTCACCCTGCTACCAGAAGACCACTGTGTGCATACACTACTCTGGTAAGACTACATCTGGTGATATCCTGGGCAAAGACTCCTAGTGCCCGTGACAAGGAGTGGTCACCACAATATAATAAGAAAACCATCAACTGGTATGAATCGCACCAAAAAATGTACCTGGACTGCGTAGAGGAGTGGTCCCCACAATATAATTTAAAAACCCTGAACTTGTATGATTCGCACCAATAAATGTATCTTGACTGCGTAGAGGAGTGGTCACCACAATATAATAAGAAAACCATCAACTGGTATGAATCGCACCAAAAAATGTACCTGGACTGCGTAGAGGAGTGGTCCCCACAATATAATTTTAAAACCCTGAACTTGTATGATTCGCACCAATAAATGTATCTGGACTGCGTAGAGGAGTGGTCACCACAATATAATAAGAAAACCATCAACTGGTATGAATCGCACCAAAAAATGTACCTGGACTGCGTAGAGGAGTGGTCACCACAATATAATAAGAAAACCATCAACTGGTATGAATCGCACCAAAAAATGTACCTGGACTGCGTAGAGGAGTGGTCACCACAATATAATAAGAAAACCCTCAACTGGTATGAATCGCACCAAAAAATGTACCTGGACTGCGTAGAGGAGTGGTCCCCACAATATAATTTTAAAACCCTGAACTTGTATGATTCGCACCAATAAATGTATCTGGACTACGTAGAGGAGTGGTCACCACAATATAATTAATAAAAAACCCTCCACGGGTCTGAATTCCCCAAAAAAAAAATCTGGACTGCGTAGTGGGGTGGCCCCGGTACCCAATTTGATACCGGGGCCACAATATAATAAATACACCCTCAACTGGTCAGAATTCCAGGAAACAGATGGCGGACACCGGATGGACGTCTAAAACCAACATCAGATCCCCTCTACACTAGGAGTAAAATAGAAAACTATTCAGCCGTTATATAATCTAGAATATAAATAGAAATTGAGAAAGGCAATTTGGTATCTGTCTGCATCATAATCATCAACATCCTCCTCAGCGCCAGCTACATCAATATCCTCCTCCCGGTGTACAACATTCACACCTTCATTAGCCAAATCTGTAACTGGACTATGGGTGATCCTTCCAGCATATGCAGAGGGCGTGCTGCAAATGCTGGATGGAGTCACCTCTTCCCGTACAGTGATGGGAAGGTCAGGCTTCACAACCACCAACACCCTTGGACTCGCCTTGGGGATTTGTGATGTCATCTGTTTAGAAGGCAGAGTTCTTTGCTGTTTTGTTGTTGTTGCTGACAGCATAACTCTCTTAAATTTTTTGTAGGGGGGGAGGAGGAGGGCTTAGATCCTTGGGTGAAGCTGGACCACTAGTCATGAACACGGGCCAGGGCCTAAGCCGTTCCTTGCCACTACGTGTCGTAAATGGCATATTGCCAACTTTACGTTTCTCCTCAGATGATTTTAAGTTTCTCTTTTTGCTATTTTTTGAGAACTTGGGCTTTTTGGATTTTACATGCCCTGTACTAGGAGATTGGGCATCGGGCTTGCCAGACGACGTTGATGGCATTTCATCGTCTATGTCATGACTAGTGGCAGCAGCTTCAGCATTAGGAGGAAGTGGGTCTTGATCTTTCACTACTTTATACTCCAAATTTTGGTTTTCCATTATATGTAGCACAAGAGAGCGTACCCCGAAGCCACACACACTCGGCAAAGCCTTTAAAAATTATATGCGGCACAGGAGAGTACCACTGGACTTATACTGAGAATCAGTGAACTTTGTAATATATTAGTACCACTGGACTTATACTGCTGAATCAGTGAACTTGGTAATATATCAGTACCACTGGACTTATACTGCTAAATCAGTGAACTTTGTAATAGCAGTACCACTGGACTTATACTGCTGAATCAGTGAACTTTGTAATAGCAGTACCACTGGACTTATACTGCTAAATCAGTGAACTTTGTAATAGCAGTACCACTGAACTTATACTGCTGAATCAGTGAACTTTGTAATAGCAGTACCACTGGACTTATACTGCTGAATCAGTGAACTTTGTAATAGCAGTACCACTGGACTTATACTGCTGAATCAGTGAACTTGGTAATATTGCAGTACCAATGGGCTTATACTGCAGGATTGGTTTTGCAAATTTTGTTGTAATTAATTTTTTTTTCAATTATTTTTTTGTATTTTTTTTTATAACTTTTTTTTAATTTATTAAACACTTGGGAATAATGCGGAAATAACTATGCCCTTAGAAGCACAGGACACAGGACTGAACAGGACACAGCACAGGACCCAGCAGCACCACTGAACTCAAAATTAACAGAGCACAGGACCCAGCAGCACCACTGAACTCAAAATTAACAGAGCACAGCACACAGCACCACTGGACTGATACTGCAGAACACAGCACAGCACAGAACTAAACAGCACAGAACTAAACAGCACAGCACAGAACTAAACAGCACAGCACGAGATCTACCAGGACAGAGGACCACCTAACACACCCTCCCTCTACCCTGATCAATCCCCGAGTGAAGATGGCGGCGACTAGCAGGGAATTTATAGGTTCCGAGTATCGCGAGATCCGACAGCGGGATTATGACTCCGATCCTCGGTTTCAAAATGGCACAGCTGAGACAAGATAGGTGAGTGTGGAGTAGAATTGAGATTGGATTAGTTCTAAGGATATGCCAGTGGAGTACTTAAGCTCTAAAAAGGAGATGGGTTTTCAAAGAACGTTTAAAGATTTGAAAGCTGTCGGAAAGTTTGATTAATTTTGATAGGGAGTTCCATAGGTAAAGCTGGGTACACACCACAGAATTTTCCACCAACTTTTTATGCCGATCGATTTTACATGCGATCGATGGTCCGATCGCTCGGTCCATGGACTGCATACACATTAGCCTCGTTTTAGATGATAAAGGTAAGAGGAGCAGTCCCGTTAGCGACTTTTAACAGCTATGTTGTCGTGAGCAATGACTGTAATTTTGTACTCACTATTGTGGATCGGTCGGAAGTTTATACACACTACACAATGGAAACGAGATTGGAACGAAAATATTTAATGGTGCGACCAACCAAATGAGGCGACAATCGTCCATTTGGGTAGACTTTCGACCATCGTGTCACTATACACACTGACGCGATTTTTGAACGAGTGCTCGTATGTCGGCTGATTGAGCCGATTATTGGACGAAAACTGTGTAGTGTGTACCCAGCTTTAGTAGCGAAATGTGAGGAAGTCTGGAAGCTAGGGGGTAGGGGTGATTATAGATCTAATTGGGCTTGAGAGAGAGTATTTTAAGATGAGATTTATAATGGGGTGATGTTGTTTAGAGATTTGTATGTGAATATGAATAATTTAATCTAAATTCTGGAGGACAGAGGAGCCAGAGTAGGTATTTTCAGAGTGATGCTATGAATATACTGCAGCAAGAGAAGAAGACCAATGAGAGAATGCATAAGAATTTTGGTTGCATTTGGGGTAAGACAAGGTCATAATCTGGAAATATTTTGAAGGTGGAGGCGACAGGACTGAGAAAGTGTTTGGATGTCAGAAATAAAACAGCCGGCAGAGGCAAGTGTGACAGCTCAAAAGAAATTAATATTCTACTTACAGCATAGATTTTCCCGTAAGGGTCACTTCTCCATAATCATCCCCCTGGACCTCTCTGCAGCTTTTAACACTGTCAATCACCCTCTTCTCCTGAACACCCTTCACTCCATTAGCCTTCATGACACAGGTCCCTACTGAATCCTCCCATTTAGTACCTACTTTGTCTATGTCCACTCATTACTAGCCCCCTACTCAAGACATTTTCAGTTAATATTGTTTTAATTAAAGAGAGGTACATTCCAATGAGCATAAACCCATTAGAATTAGAATATTACAATTGTTACCCAACTAAACTATGTCTATGAAACTCATTCTAGTTGTGGATGGATAATAGTGGACAATTACTGTAAATTAGAAGGCAGGCACATTATATATATATATATATATATATATATATATATATATATATATATATATATAGCTAACCAATGATAATATCATGGATCACCTGCTGATGTCACCATGGATAATTACAGTACAAATATTGCAAAATACTGTACTAACAAATGTGATTCAAACTCATCAGTGGCATATCCTGCATCCTGTTCCTCAGGGCGGCTCTAGACTGCTGTAGCTACTATATGTGAAAAATTCAATTATACTATTTAGATGTCTGGCTTTGGGCCCAGGTTCCTGGTTCTTCTGGGAACTGCGGCCCTCTCCTTTGCATCTGTAGTTTGAGGGGGTAAAAATTTTCTCAAGCTGATCGGTTATGTAACCTATTTCTGTTTTTTCACACTGGAGGGATCTGAGCACCTTTTGAACCTCACTGTGAACTGATATCTGCTTTGTTTGACTTCCTTAAGCAATGCATGCTAGTCAGAGGAGAAAGATCTTTATTGTCAAGGTCTGAGTTCTCTTTAGAGTGATGAAAGTCGGCCTTATCCATTCTGCAGTCAGTCTAGATAGGTATTGATAAGTAAATTGATAAGTAAAGGGGTCATTTTATTGACCCACCCCCTCCCTCCCCCTTGAGCATGGTTCCTATAGGAGAATCCTTTGTTTCTTGTAGAATTAACAGAGATGTACTACATTTGTAGACAGTCTTTCAAATAGGATTGTTAAAAAAAGCTTAGGTCCAAGGATGGAGGACCTAAAAACTTAAGTCACATCATAGCTGCTAATAATAGAGGTGTAGTTAAGCCTTGGTTCCAGCAAATGGGGATGTTATATAAGAATTTACTTAGCTGACAGCAAGTGAGAAGGATGGAGTATCCTGTCAGTGTTTAGGAAGTGTGAGGTAGCCCAAGCATGATGATGCAGCTGGAAATTGCTGATTATATAAACTGATCAAAAGTAAATTAGGTTTACATATAGCCATGGTAGAATAGAGATTTTATCTGATAACATTGCCCAGTGAGCACGTAATTTGTTATACTGACTTCCACAGGTTTAAGCAAACTGCAACAGTCCTTATATAAGAATAATTGCCCCAATCACAGTTAAGAAATGTGAGAAGTGTACATTTATGAGTTCTGGTGCCCAAGGACAGGTCTGAGTGTGTACACATTGCAGCAGAGCTAGGGGACATAACAGCGATAGGGGGGTACACCAGGTCCCCCCAACCCAGTTATACACTCAGTATAGCAGGGATGGGAGGTATATAGTCTGGTGAATGAAGTATGTTTGCTGAGTGTAAGTGCAATGTCTGCATTGCACCAACTGTTGCCGGGCTGGGGAGAGGAGCTGAGGGTGATACGAGTGACTGGGCAGATGACCCTGGGGTCCAGTTCCCGGTTCAGGTAGAATAGGTGTGGCAGATGGAATGTGGCCCCCCTGTATCCGATGGCTTGCCTGTGTGAGCACCATTTTCTAGCTATTCTTGAAATGCTTCCAGCATATATAAACTTCACCACCCGGAATTACAACACCTGCACATTGCTAAAACACCCCTTCTCTCTGCATATTCTAAAATTCAGCTTGAGGCTAAAGAACGGGTCAAAGAGCCAAGAAATGGGACTCATAGGGGCTCCACTGAATTCCCCCATGTGGTGCTCACTATGTCCATCAGTCTTAGTCTTAGTCTTTCTCATGATGACAGCTTATAAAATGACCCAGGATAGCACGTGTAGATATGTTTGTTTCTCTATAGTATTGTAATGACAGAAAAGATTATTTCAAGCAACATAAACTCATTAGAACTACAATAGTCATAAGAGCTACAAAATTCAATTGTCCAGATTTACTAGATCACGATGGTTCAACAATAAACTGTAGGTAAAGTTTGGAATAAACTGAAGGTAAAATATGATAGTTAACAGAGACTGCTTGTGGACTACAAGTAATGGTTTCCATAAACTGAAGTACAAGAGCTAAAGTTGTCCATCAAGTGCACATACTGAGTAATTACATAGATATTGAAATCACCATCAGTCATATAATATCAGTATCACAGCATCATTGAGACACCGTTATGTGTAGAGCTTAGTAATTGTGATTTATTTTTTAACCATTAGAGGTTGAATATCATTTTAATATTGCTGCTCCCCGCCACAGGATTAACAATATCTGTGAATCAAAGTGAATGATACTGCAAATCAAAATGTAAAATACTAAAACTTTCAAGGAGAAACTTTTTAATTAAGTCCAAAATGATGAATGCAAATGTAAACATATAGTTAATTAACTATTTCACTTCCTATCACATTGCTATTAGCTACTCATGCTAGTCATTCATATATGATCATGTTGGATACATGACTCTCTGATGGGGGGAAGGGGGCAGGACATATACAAAGGGGTGCATACCCTTGCCCACTGGAGAGAAAAACTTTTCACAAAGAGCTGCATATTTAACCCAAATATAAACATCCACCAAGGTGAACATATACTTTATGTTTACATTAATGACATTAATATTTATTATATATTTGTTCACTAGTTATCTTACAATGATTTCTGATTAAGTGTTTATATTCTCATGAAATATAAAAAAGAAAATTGAATACTATGGTAATTTATTCTGCATGAGTAGCTTATGATACCATCACCTGTATTCCCATGACCAAGTCAAATGAATGATTAATCATCATGTGATAACACGGATATTCCTGCCACTGAGGGACTTAAATAGCTGGTAAATATGAACATAACTCCTTGACAAGTCGAGTATAGCACAGAGAAAGACGTGAGAGTCAGCCTGTTTGTATTACAATATTACAAGATGGATTGTAGCTCCCATAAGCTCTATCATGTACATGACTTTGATTCAAGAGCTAATCTGGATACATATTTTTCTGATAAAGCAGAAATGGTCTTTGGAGAGAAAACAGTAGAATTTCCCATGGAGAAATTTCATTATATTTTCAATGCAGGTATGTATTCTATATCATATTTTGCTACATAGATTAAATTATCTATTGAATGGGCAATTCATGATAGATAGATAGATAATGAAAGCAGACAGGTAGAGCCTCAGTAGGTTAGATATGTATCTTCAGTAAAGGTAACCTTATTATGTAGTCTTCTCCAGGAGGGGGGGTTGTTAAATATTTGCCTGGTCTTACACTGATCCAGACATGTCTAGGAAATACTTCCCCAGAAATGCATGGATGTGATTTAGTAAGATTTGGTACCCCGCTGCATCAGATTGTTTACATCAACTCCACCTCCCCCCCCCCACACACACACACACCCTCACAGAGATTAATACCCCTAGTTATTTGTTGTTGAACTATATCATTCCAGTTAATATGGCATTGTGTTGGCAGACTCATTGATGTGTACTTTGTATAGCTATTATGTATATCATAGATACCATTGTGATCATTGCAATGGTATTTAATATAATACAGTTTTTGATTGTTTAAGTTGTGGCACATTGCTTTAGAAGAAGCATTTGATATGAAACCAGAACTCTCTTAGATGATCCTTATAAATTATTGTGAACCTGGCTTATATTTCAACACAGTCAGGGCTGGTGCTAGCCTCCATGGCGCCCTAGGCATTTTTACAAAATCGGCGCCCCAGCCCCCCCGCAACAATCGGCGCCCTCCTCCCTCCTCCCCCCTCACCCCGTCTTTCCTTACCTTACCACCGCTGCCTCTCTGCTCCATCTCCTCCCCTCCACTCACTGACACTAGTGAGTGGAGGGGAGGAGAAGGAGCAGAGAGGCGGCGGTGGTGAGAAATAGCCTCTCCCCCCTCCCCCGTGCATCTGAATGCTGTGCGGCGGCCATGACAGGTACGTTCAGCGGTCGCCGCACAGTTTTAAAGTAATTTTCATTCTCCAGGCGCCCTCCAGAACCCGGCGCCCTAGGCAAGTGCCTAACCTTGCCTAATGGGAGCGCCGGGCCTGAACACAGTCAAACTTTATTTACACTGGAGGGTGTTAGTAAATCTGTGAGAGAATTTAAACCTCTGCCCTTACCTGAGGCACTGACCACATCTGGCACCACAATTCCTACTTTGGTTTGTTGACTAAATATCCCTTATGTGTTCTATTATTTGACATTTGCACATCACCAATATCATCATCATCATCAACATTTATTTATATAGCGCCAGAAGATTACATAGCACTTTACAATTGGGAACAGACAGTAATAAAATAATACTGGGTAATACCTACATACAGAGAGGTAAGAGGGCCCTACTCTAGAGCTTACAATCTATGGGACAATGGTTTGATACACAAGGGTAAGTGCTACATCATATTGAATATTTGTCCAGCTAGAATGCAAAGTTTACAAAGTATTTAGTGGGCTGTATGCTCAGTCACACATCAATGTTGGTCAGAGGGTTGATTTCTTGTGTTAGTAGTGTAGAGAGTGGTAATAGGCTAACCTACGGATATTTAGAGGGTGGTAGAGGAATATTATAAGCTTGTCTGAAGTCATATAAAATTAAAAGAAGTTTGTAATTTGGTACAACACTATTATAGTTCTTACTTGTGTTATCTTATTTGTTACTCCAATAAAGAGATAAAAAAAGACATTTGATATGAACTTTCTATTGTTTTAGCTTCAGATTTATTAGATCACTAAAAGTGTTCTATATAACACCAATTCAAATTGATTATATGTTTTCGACATTTCTTTCTGATAACCCAGCTTTTAACAATAAATGTATATTTTCTGTCCCAATTTCCGGTTGATCATTGAAGCACTGAAGGAGATTACATGGGATGGGTTTTAGACCCGAATAAGAGATTACATGCAGTTACAGAATGATGTCTAAGACAGATGTTACATAACTTATTGCACTTTCTGATCACTGGACTCTTTCCCTGCAGGTCGTATTAAGGGAAAAGTTTTGTATGACATCAGTTTTGGTTCCATCATTCACCATCTCTATTCAGCCAGTGAATTTTTCAAAGAGATCAGTGTGCTGAGGTTCAATGAAAAATGCATAATGGAACTGAACAAATGGCTGCACATGCGTACAGGAGCGTTTGTTTGGGATCACGCATCAACATATATTAAAGAGATGGAAGGAAAGAGGTACGTGTCTCTGTCTAAGGGTAAACCCCCTGTCAGTTCACACTGACCCTTTTTTAGGTACTTAAAAATAGAGCAATGAGTACTCGTGGTATACAGTGGTATGTCATACCCCCACTTCTCATACTGCCTTCATTGTAAAACTATTAATTTCCATTCACTTATTTTCCCATTACATTTTTGATAACTCCACTTCTAAATGTCCATTTCAAACACTGTTTACAAATATATTATAAATCTTCTGTCCCAGTTCACAGTTATTCAGCTAATGGATTGTTGTAACCCTAAATAGTTAGAGAACTCATACTTTGTTATATATTTCTGTGTTTTTAAATTGAGCTAACGTACAAGCACTCCCTATAGCCTCCTAATCCCATCCAGGCTTTACAAACAATTATACACAAAATAAAAGTATCTAAAAGATTTTACAAGTAACACCAGGTACTGGAAAGCGAGGGATATCTAGGAAAGAAACATCCCAATTTTCTCAGCACAATTCTGTGAGCCAGTAAAAAGCACTAAATAAAACAGTCTCTTATTTATAAATAAAATGCATAAATCTTAGTTACACACATTTGCAAATACATAATAAGCCATCCGCCTCTTCACAGGTCGTCTGCTAATTGGATGGTCCTAACCCTAAACAATGGAAGTACCCATATTGGGTAATGTATTTTTATAGTAGCTAACATTTATTAAATACTGTATGACAAAGTTTTTAAAGTTGACGGGTGTTTTTTCCATATTTTTAAAGGTAGACAATTTTGGAAACTAGTGCAAAGGAAAGGGTGTTATAAATTGACAATATCTACAGTGTGATTGGTGTCATGCACAATGTTGCCAATCACAATACTGACATTAGAAGACCAATGCTGGTGGGCCCAGGGTATAGCCGGTGGACCTGCCGGCATTATGGAAGCATAATGGAAGTGTCAGAATTCTGCCTGCTGACATTTTCATGTCACCAGGTTAAGTGCCAACATTTCCACTGTCGCAATTATGTACCCTACCCATGCACTTAGCGAGTAACATCCCAAACCACTCAATTTCTAACATGAGATGTAAAATATTTCACTTGCAGACAAAGTGCCATTTTCATGAGTATACGTTAATGCACAGTCCTCAAAGTCTGGAGCACTTGAGCAAAAACCAGGTGCAAACAACATTGGCACTTTCCACTTTCACAAGTGATTCTTATTGTGTTTGTATTTTTCAGTGACCAATGTCAGGACAAAGAAATAATGCTGAAGATGGCAATAAAATATATTGTGAAATGTGACATTGAGAAGGAAAATCTCACAGACTCGGTGGTTCTACCACAGGCGGACTGTGTAATAAGTGCATGGCTCCTGGAAGTCCTCAGTAAAGACCAAGATGATTACCTTATCAATTTTAAAAAATTCACAAGGTTACTGAAACCCAGAGGATACCTGATAATACTCGGAATTTTAAATGCAACTTATTTCACGGGTGGGCAGGACAGGTTCCACATTTTCAAATATGATGAGAACTATTTAAGAAAAGTTCTCACCGGAGAAGGGTTTATTATTGATCACTGTGATGTTCTCAAAAGAAAGGCAGTGAGTGATCTTGCTGATTATGAGGCCATGGTATTTATCTCAGCTTACAAAGAGAAGTAAGTCTGGGAAAAAAATAAAACATAATTATCAAAATATTAATTTACTAAGTGTAAACCTTAAAAAATTATTTCATTATATCACTGTAAATTCGTACTGAAAACATCCAACCAAAGAATAAAGTATTTAGTAAATTTTTTGCAGATGTTTGGAGATGAATTTGCAAACTTACCACTTCAGCGCTCACTGGAGGAGGGTTTAGTATTGATCACTGTGATGTTCTCAGAAGAAAGACAGTGAGTGATCTTAGTGACTGTGAGGCAGCTATGCTCATCACAGCTCACAGAGAGAAATAGGCCTGGAAAGATAATCAAACTGTGTAATACAACAGATATATCAATTTGCAGATGTTACACCTTAATAAAATAATCTCAGAATGTAAACTTGTATTGAACTGTCCTTATTTGATATTGGTTAATTAATTATAATATTCTTACATTAATTTGCGTTCTGTGAGGTGGGTTCTGGTGGTCTGCTAAAGGTTATTGTTGTTATTCTTAAGCAAATTAAACTTCATATTTAATTCTAATATATCATTATTATTCCCCACCCTTTTATTTTATTCACAAAATGGGGAACTGTTTTTAATATACCATCATTTACGAGAGAGATCCATTATGGTGAAGGAAAGCTTATGAATTATATAGAAAATCTTCCAACAATTGCTAGATGAAACTACAAATTACAAATCTTCCAGCTGAAAGATAAAAGCAAGGAACTTGTAAAATACAAGTGAAGGCACAACATTATTTTATTTTCTTTCTTAATTTTCTTATTGAACTCAAAACATATAAAACATAAATGTCCTTTTAAAACAGGCGTTACAGCTGGATGCACATGATATAACTTGAATATAAGGAGGAATTGGCAAATGCAGTTTATACCCCTATATACCCAGAGTTAGAAGGGGACTACTAGGCAGGTAGCAATTCACACCCCATAAAATCATTGTATCCAGGATAGCAGGGTGCCGAGATTTAGGCTGGATATATAAGATATCAATAGTGTGAGTGACTATAGAACTCTTAACTATATGTAAGTGGTGTGAAACTTTTGCAGCATGCCAGTATCATCCAGGAGTGTAATGGTTATCAGACCATTTCAAGTTTAATTCAGTAGATACCATAGATTCGCTATAATAGCTCTATGGGGCTGTAGGGCATCCATACAACTACTCCTTGATTATATATGCAGGTTTGCCAAAATTCAACCTCCATACCATATGGTCAATATTATAAACCCATATAGGTATAATATTTATGTGCATCCAGATCATTTTAATTACAATTTTTATTTATGAGCACAATTTTATCCTATATTTCGCTTTTAAAAACTTATACCAATAAAAGTTATGTTTTAAAGCAGATACTTATACTTGTTCAAATCAAAGGTGAATTTCAGAGGATTGAGTGCACATAAAAAGAAACTTCTGTTTTTTGCTGTTTAAAGTTTTCAAAGTTGACAGGTGTTATTACTTTATTTTTAAATGTGCAAAGGAAAGGGTGCAATAAATTGACAATATCTACAGTGTGATTGGTGTCATGCACAATGTTGCCAATCACAATACTGACTTTAAAAGACCAATGCTGGTGGGTCCGAGGTATATGGTCTTCTAATGTCGACATTGTCATTGGCGACATAGTGTATGTCACCAATCTCACTGTAGACCTTGTCAACCTGTCAGCATAATGGAAATGTCAGTATTTTGCCTGCTGACATTTTCATGTCACCAGGTTAAATGCTAACATTTCCACTGCCGTAATTATGAGATATATAAATATATATAAAGATAAAACAAAAGAACCCAGTAAGACAACACAAAATCTTTTTCAAAAGAAAAAAAATATCAAGCATATAGCAAAAATTCCATGTACAATATACCCATATATTATTATAAATTTTCCTTACAGATGTCAAATATCACTACTCCCTTGTGGCCCTCCGTCTAACAACAAACTCACAGATGAAAAGGCAAATCATTATTTAAGACTCTTTGTTTATACCAATCTGTAGATCTAAAACAGTTATAGATTTGGATCTTATTTGCAACCGAGAGTGAATTTATATAACTTTCCCATACATTAAATAGCTTATTTACCTACTTCTCTTTATATAAAGAGGCTTCTTACCAATACATCCTAAATACATATGCCAGCTTATCTTTAAATAACATCAGAGAAGTAGGTTGAGGCTGCAGCCAGAATTGTAAGATACATTCTTTTGCAACTGCTGATATGATAAGGAGCAATATTTAATCCCTTTTCGTACATTTAAAAGATTTTTTTCAGAATCCCCATCATCGCCCATTCAGGATATAAAGGTACAAAATTTACTAACTCTTCCATAGCATATTCTTTTATTTAATTCGAATATCGTTTTCTACATAAACAGCCCCATAGGCAGTGAAATAAAGAAACCTCAGATTTTCTACATTTTGGACAATTTGAGTCCCTATTAATCCATATATTATGGGATCTTTTAGGGGAAAAGTATCCCCTATAAAGTTTTGAAAATATTTCACAATATGTGCTTATCATTAAAGTGCAATTAAAGTTTATGAATGTCTCTTGAGCAGTTTAGAAAGAATTACTAATGTGTGGTTCAATCTTATCTTAATATAGACATGTTAGTCTTTGAACTGTGTTGGTTTAGATGGGGAAAAGGAATCTACAGTATTTTGGAGAAAAATAAATATTTAAAATATTTTAGCAGCATTGTGAAACTCTAAATAAAATTCCTGAAGCATTATGGCAATGATCCTAAATACTTACAGGAAGAAAAGTACAAGAAAAAAATTACAATGGTTACATATGTGATAGGTACTTCCAAGCAATGAGGCAACAAGGCTACAGATGAGAAAATATGCATCACATAAAGTCTGTAAAGTGACAGAGTTTCCAGTTTCATATGACCTGCTATAGTACCCGGCTACAAGCAGTCTGGGACATTCATGCCGCCACAGCTACTGTGGTCTGGAATGACCCAAAGGAACAAAAAAATAATACAGTCAACATTTTAGTTAGCAATGGTATTGCTTTGTGGATGTTGATCATGGGCTCAAGGTCATTCTGCACAATCTTCAGAGTTTGTAAAATAACATGAGTTGGGAATGAATTGCGAATGAACATGAAATGGCACCTCATCTCTGTGTCAGACATTTTTTTGTAACTGCTGGGATGATTAAGAGCAATTTCTTATCCCCTTTTGTACATTTAAAAGATCTATCCAGAATCCCGATCACCGCCTATTCAGGAGATAAAGGTTCAAAATTTACTAACTCTTCCATAACATGTTCTTTGATTTGATTTGAATATTGTTTTATATATAAACAGCCCCATAGGCAGTAAAATAAAGAAACCTCAGATTTTTTACATTTTGAACAATTTGAGTCCCTATTGATCCCTAAATCATGGGATCTTTTATGTGATAAGTATCCCCTATAAAGCTTAAAAAACATTTCACAATATGTGCTTACCATTATAATGCATTTAGAATTTATTAATGTCTTTTCAATGGTTTAGAAAGCATATCCAATGTGTGGTTCAATCGTATCTTAATATAGACATTTTAAAGTCTCTGAACTGTGCTGGTTTAGAGGGGGGGAAGAATCTACAGTATTTTGGTGAATAAGAAATATTTTAAATATTTTAGCAGCATTGTGAAACTCTAAATAAAATTCATGAAGTATTGTGCCAACGGTTGTGCTCGATGTACATAAATACTTACAGGAAAAAAGTACAGCAAAAAATTACAATGTCTATGCATGTGATTTTACCCATTCTTAAATTTTTTTATTACATTGTATTAAAGAAATTGTACAAACAAGATATATAGACATAATTCTTAAACTCAGTTTATTCCCCATAAGATAGGGCAAATAATTGATTGGGAACAATCCCTAAAGTAAGATCAAAACTAGAATTATGAGGTAGAACATCAGACTGAGAAATCTCTTGAAAAAAATTGAAGTCAATTGAAAACGTAATATTGATAAAGGAAAAAAACCTTTCATGGTATCTGGCTATGGACCCAGGTTCCTGGTTCTACTGGGAACTGCGGCCCTCTCCTTTTTTATCTGTAGGTTTGAGGGTGTAATCACCTGGAATCTGGTGGGACTTGTCGATGCAGAGCTCTATGGAGTATCAGGAGTGGAGATTCTTAGTTGTGGGGTACATATGTGAGCTTCCATCCAGGTCTTGGCCAAGAGCCATTTATTTTGATGACATATTAATATGAGGAACTATATCTGATATGTATGCTTTTCAGAAGGTTGTTAAGAGGTTTCAGCTCTCTCTGCTTTTAAGCAAAGCAGTGCAGGCAATGTCCTGTAAGATCTGCAGGTTTGGATCATCAAAATGGAGGGTTGGTTGTTTACGAGCCTCACAAGAGATTACTTATATCACAGTATAGTTACATTCCAAGATGTCATTTCTAGGCTAAGAGGGTTCTGTGAGCCCTATCAAGAAGAAGTTGATAAATGGAAGAACAGTATTTTCAAACATTCATGTAGAGAGGGCATCTCAATCTCCTGAGTGATCCATTTAATATGCAAATATTAATGTCTAGCGCGGTGCTCCTGATCTTCTTGCTGCTTGACAAAATTTTGTTTTAGCTGTTGTAGCTTCTCCTCCATCTACTGTTGGTGATTAATCACTTCATCCATATTTTTCTCAAGCTGATCGGTTATGTAACTTATTTCTGTTTTTTCATTTTGGAGGGAACTGAACACCTTTTGAACCTCACTGTGAACTGGCTTCTGCTTTGTTTAACTTCCTTAAGCAAAGCATGCGAGTCAGAGGAGAAAGATCTTTATTGTCAAAGTCTGAGTCCTCTTTAGAGCGATGAAAGTCGGCCTTATCCATTTTGCTGTCAGTCTGGTAGGTATTGATTAGTAATGGGACATTCTAATGGCTTTTACCTCCCCTCTCCTTTGAGCATGGTTCCTATAACAGAGAAGTACTATATTTGTAGAGAGTTTTTTTAAATAGGATTGTTAAACAAAGCTTAGGTCTAAGCTTAAGTCACAACATAGCTGTTAATAATAGAGGGGAAGTTAAACCTTGGTTCCCAAAAATTGTGCTGTTCTATAAGAATTTACTGAGCTCACAGCAAGTGAGAAGAATGGAGTATCCTGTCAGTGTTTGGGAGGTGTGAGGCAGCCCAAGCCTGATGAAGCAGCTGGAAATTGTTGATTAGTTAAACTGATCAAAAGTAAATAAGGTTTACATATAGCCATGGTAGAATAGATATATTATCTGATAATATTGCCCAGTGAGCACATAATTTCTTATACAGACTTCCACAGGTTTAAACAAACTGCAACAGTCCTTAAATAAGAATAATTGCCCTAATCACAATTAAGAAATGCGAGAAGTGTACATTTATGAGTTCTGGTGCCCAAGGACAGGTCTGAGTGTGGTTGTATACATTGCAGCCGGGCTGGGGGACATAATAGCGATAGGGGGGTACACCAGGTCCCCCAACCCTGTTATACACTCAGTGTAGCAGGGATGGCGGGTACCTGGTATATTGTCTGGTGAATGAAGTATGCTTGCTGGGTGCTACTGCAGTGTCTGCATTGCACCGACTGTTGCCTGGCTGGGGAGAGCAGTTGTGGGTAATACAAGCACCTGGGCAGATGACCCTGCGGTCCAGGTCCCGGTTCAGGTAGGATAGCTGTGGCAGATGAAATGCGTATTCTAAATTTCAGCTTGAGGCTAAGGAACAGGTCAAAGAGCCAAGAAATGGGACTCATAGGGACTCCTCTGAATTACCCCATCTGGTGCTCACTATGTCCATCAGTCTTAGCCTCTTATTCATTAAGACACTTTATAAAATTAACCAGGATAGCATGTGTAGATATGTTTGTTTCTCTATGGTATTGTAATGACAGAGAAGATTATTTCAAGCCACATAAACTCATTAGAACTACAATATTCATAAGAACTACAAAATGCCATTGTTCAGGAATACTAGATCACGATGGTTCAACAATAAACTGGAGGTAAAGTTTGGAATCAACTGAAGGTAAAATATGATAGTTAACAGAGACTGCTTTTGGACTACAAGTAATGGTTTCCATACACTGAAGTACATGTGCTAAAGTTGTCCATATAGTGCACATACTGAGTAATTACATAGATATTGAAATCACCATCAGTCATATAATATCAGTATTACAGCATCATTGAGACACCGTTATGTGCAGTGCTTAGTAATTGTGACTTATTTATTAACCATTAGAGGTTGGATACCACTTTAATATAGCTGCTCCTGACCACAGGATTGACACTATCTGTGAATCAAAGTGAATGTTACAGCAAATAAATGTAAAATACCAAACTTTCAAGGAAAAACTTTTTAATTAAGTCCAAAATGATAATTGCAAATGTAAACATATAGTTAATTAACTATTTCACTTCATATCTGTAAAAGGACTTGTGGCTGCGCCTCACATGCGCACGCTATCCTCTTATTCTGTTCTCAGATACACTCGTTTAAAACTCACACTTTTATGCACTTTTCCTTACACAGTGTTGCCTTACTACCTCTTTTGACCACACTAAATAACACTTAAGCTTTACAGAATTATTTATCCAATAACCACTGCACCTCAGCAGTACTTCCAAGTATATATTCGTAATAAATAACCACAACTACTCACAACATATGTATGTATTTAAATCAAAGTATTTTACTGTTAACACAGAAAAACTTGCATTCACAGTTCACACATATATCATAACGTTGTTCAACATAACATAGTATATCAATATAAAATTAACCCTAGATTCACCAGCTTTATTTCTTACACTATCCTTGCTTTACATATGTATCCTTAATAAGAATTAGTATTTATAATATTGATGTAACTATCACCGATATCAGACAATAGCTACACAGTTATATGTATATAAATATTTAAATCCACATTACAAACACATATAGCTTTATATATATATATATATATATATATATATATGTGTGTGTGTGTTATCAATGATCCTTATCAAATCCTTGTATCCTGGATCCAATTCTTTACTTGATTACCGTTTTAACTGTTTTTCCGTGCACAATTACCATAATAACGGTAATTGTGCGCGGGCCGCGGTATTTTCGGCGTTTCCGCCTACAATTGAATATGCCCCTATGTTTATACCAATCTGTAGATCTAAAAATTGTTATAGATTTGGATCTTATTTTCAACCGAGGGTGAATTTATATATCTTTCCCATACATTAAATAGTTTATTTACCTACTTCTCTTTATATGTAGATGCTTCTATCCAATCCATCCTAAATACATATGCCAGCTTATCTTCAAATAACATCAGAGAAGGAGGTTAAGGCTGCAGCCAGAATTGTAACATACATTTTTTTGCATCTGCTGATATGATAAGGAGCAATATTTAATCCCTTTTCGTACATTTAAAAGATTTATCCAGAATCCCATCACCGCCCATTCAGGATATAAAGGTACAAAATTTACTAACTCTTCCATAACATATTCTTTTATTTGATTCGAATATCGTTTTGTACATAAACAGCCCCATAGGCAGTGAAATAAAGAAACCTCAGATTTGCTACATTTTGGACAATTTGAGTCCCTATTAATCCCTATATTATGGGATCTTTTAGGGGAAAAGTATCCCCTATAAAGTTTTGAAAATATTCCACAATATGTGCTAATGTTTGGGGTTAAAGTGATCATTACCACAGGGTGTTCTCAGTATTTGCCCCATTTTATTCAACACGCTTATAAGATTATATCATCGATCAAGTGGTGGTGGACTTTTCTGTAATTCTCATAACGATGTTATACTATGTTTTTGTTTTGTATTTATCTCTCTACATATAATGGAGATATAATACCATTCATCCATCACGAATAAGATCTGTCTGAAAGTGTGGATCTATGTGCGTGAATATCCAAGTGTACAAAGAAGGGAGCGCAAGTGTATGTATCTATTTTATTATACTGTATCTGTTTTGGAATATTTGTGGATGTTCTATACACAAGCACAGCTGCACACCTGAGTGGAGCGCCTATTATAGAGTCTTACTTTGCATTGATAGTTTTGGTGCAAAGGAAAGGGTGTTATAAATTATAGCAATCACACATTTGCTTTCATTTCCTAAACTGAACTAGATAATTTACTATTGAAATCTATTATAGTTTCCAGCACCCTTTTTCTGTATGTCTGTATAATAATTAGCTCCCTTTATGGTCATTTCTGAAATGTAAAAAATGCATTTCACGTGTTGCTCGCTTCATGAACTTTAAGGCGCACACCCATTTCCTGATTCTTGCAACTTCCACCGCAATAAGGATATTTTCCTATTTTTTGGGGTCTGTTGGTTCCCCTGACATGGGGAGAGAGTACAAATTGTACTTAACATTCCAATCAACAATATCTACAGGAGCACGCCCTTCATCATAATTATCAATATTTTACTACTTGGTCAGACCTCATTTATGAACATTAATAATGAGGGAACATTGGGTCTGATTTTACTTCATTCATCACTAATATACAATTGATTGCTTTTGTTGCATTATCTGAGCTGTAGTTGAAGATTTGTGATCCCATAAAAAGTGCAAAGAGCTTCCCATTGAAAGTAAAAAATAAGCCCATTCACCACATTTTTGCAGAAACCAAAATATTCTGCTCCCTGCCAGAAAAATGTGTGATTTCTCCAGTCATTGGGGCCTCGTGTAGAGCTGGATGCAATTCACTTCTAAAACACAGACGTAAATTGCATCTGAGAAAAAGACACATCATTCACAGGTATGTTGAGCTGGACGCATCTCAGCTGATTATCATCGTTATCAGATCATAACTTACACCAGTGGTCAAACACCTGCAAGTTTCCCGTCTCCTGACAGGTGCATTTGCGACTGGATCTCAGTCTACATAAATCGCATATGCACCAATACACCCATAATGTATTTTGCTACTCTTACACTCCCTCTCTTACTCCCTTTCTGCCTCTTCAATCATAAATGCACTTGAGTGCTTATGAGGGCAAGTCTTCATATCCATAACTAGGGCTTTGTGGGCATGTGTGGAAGTAAAATGCAGATTGTGCGCATTATACCGCACTTTGCTTCCAACTCTACATGTGAGTGCATAACTGGTCGCATTCATACACTTAGAGAGTAACATCCCAAAAAACCCAACTTCTATTGGGAGATGTAAAATATTTAACTTGCACAGAAACTGCCATTTTCATGAGTTTACACTAATGCACAAGTCTCGAACACTTGCGTGAAAATCAGGTGTAGACGGCACTTGCGCTGTGAGACCTGCACTTTTCCACATTCGCAACTGATTCTTATTGTGTTTGTAATTTTCAGTGACAAATGTGAGGACAAAGAAATGAGTCTGAAGATGGCGATAAAGCAGATTGTGCAATGTGACATTGAGGAGGAAAATCTCACGGACTCGGTGGTGCTACCACAAGCCGACTGTGTAATCAGTGCAGGGATGCTGGACCACAGCAGCAAAGACCAAGGTGATTACATCAGATACCTGAGGAAAGACACAAAGTTGCTTAAACCTGGAGGACACCTGATATTAGTTGGCGGTCTAAATGCTACTTATTTCATGGTTGGGCGGGACAGGTTCCATGTTTTCAAATATAATGAGAACTACACAAGAAAGTTCTCACTGGAGAAGGGTTTAGTATTGATCACTGTGATGTTTTCAGAAGAAAGGCAGCGACTGAGCTTAGTGACTACGGCGCAATTATGTTAATCGCAGCTCACAAAGAGAAATAGGCTTGGGATGATAATGAAAGATTTGTTTTTCACATCGCTGGAGACTACACCATAGCCATCATAGTGTAATGAAGAGTTCGTGGGATCATGCAAAAATGTACATATTTATTAAATATAAATGTAAAAAAATAACAATAAGCAACACATTCCAATAATTACTGATCAGTGCACTGACCTGGAAATAAAATCAATTAATAAAACATATAAATAACTTATTAAATAGATTGGATGAATTGTAAAAAAGAATCTCCTTATTGGTTCATCAATCTCTCTCATAAATCATATTCTCAATAATATTTTCATAACGCACCGAATTCGTAAAGTCGATGGGTGTATTCACCAAAATACCAATACTCCTTATAAACTGATCTCTCTTAAGTCAATAATTGATGCCAATATTAACGTGGCTGTGTGTCTTAACAAACGTTCAGCATAGAGACTGTAAGTGGATCAGAAGCACATGATGGCATCGACTTGTAGCAAATGATTCTCAAATGCATATAAAAGGCATTCAATGCAAGTGACTGGTGGATATAAGAAAGTATCTTTCACATATAATATAGGAATGGGTACCATGAAGTTGGATTGGGCAAATTGGTTACCTGTAGTGTGCCTACTCTCCGTAATATTCCTATTATTTCTATTCTCCTGCTGATCGACTCACTCTGCTAGCTCCGTGAGTAAGACTCGCACTGGAAGCCAATATTTCCGACAGCCTGATGTTGAGTTCCGCAGGTCAGCCGCTCATATACCAACAAAGGTGCAGTAGATATGATAAGAAATAGTGAGCCACCCGGAGAATTCTACGTCTGACGCGTTTCATCACAGTAAGTGATTTCTTCATAGGACCGATCATAAGAAATATGGAAATATAATGAAACTGTGAAATACAACAGATTTATCAATTTGCAGATGTTGCACCTTAATAAAATAATTTCAAAATGTTAACTTGTGTTCAAGTGTTCTTATTTGATTTTGGTTAATTAAAAAATCTTACATTAATTTGCGTTCTGTGAGGTGGGTTCTGATAGTCTACTAAAGATCATTGTTGTCATTCACTAAGCAACTTTATACTTCTTATTTAACTCTAATATATCCTTATTATTAACCACCCTCTTATTTTTTTTCGCAAAATGGGAAACTGTAAACTGTTTAACATACTATCACTTACGAGAGAGAACCATTATGGTGAAGGTAAGTTTAGGAATTATCTACGAAATCTTCCCACAACTGCTGGATGAAACTACAAATTACAAATCTTTCAGTTGACAGATAAAAGCAAGGGACTTGTAAAATACAAGTGAAGGCACATTATTTTATAATTGGTAATCAATAGTTGGTGCTCAATTTACGTTCTAATGCTATAGGGGTTTTATTGCTCAATTTGTGAGGTTATAGTTCGATGTGTTAGTAGCTATTAACAGTTCTGCTATAAGAAAATCCCCACAATTTGGCTGACTATATGTAACAGAGTGAGAAAATACAATATAGCAATAGTACCTTGTGTGGGGTGTTATGTGTATACTATGTGGTCACTGTATAGCTATATCTGGTCTGCTACCCTCCAAGTAATGATGTCTAGCATATTATCCAGGTTAAATAGGCTTAACGGGTATATTTTTTGTCCATTTGTACTTTATCAGGGTTAATGTTCTAAACATTCCATGTCCAAACTCCATGTATTCAGTTGGAGTTCAGGTGTCACAAAAAATCTCTTATCTGATCAGGCTCCTTGCTTAATTGAAGGTGTTGCCATTATTCCTTGATCGGTGAACCCAACAAGGCAAGAGGTAAAGAGCAGAGAAAGGTGCAGTAGTGAAGTTCTTTTGGAATGGTCCTTCGAAAAAGTCTCTTGTGCATGAAAAATGCATTTGAGCGTATAGTTTGATACATCAATCATGATTAGGGTAACATTTTTTTATTGTGATTGGCTTCCAATGTCTTCATTTCAATTTGTCATGATCTTATTCTCTAAATACATGTATTAAACACAGTAAAATGAGGACTGGATTTTTATGGGAAAAAAGTGGTAAATCTGCTTTAAAATTACAATGTGTTCTTACATTTAAATAATATAGGTATGTGATAGTTTGACATGATGAGAAACTGCCACAACTGAGGAAAGGGTTAACCTCTAGGTAGTCAGGAGGAAGTCCCACCCATTGCTCTTAGGGAAGGAATTTGCCCCTATTGTAGGGCTCTAATTCAGTTTAATCTTGGCTGGTGTCTGTGGACGGTGGCAGTCTTACATCTCTCCATCGAAGAGTCAATGGGCCCCTAAACTTTGTGCATAACTCTGGTTTCTGTTTATGGGTGTTGCTGTTGTGCTGTGATTCCTCACAATAAAGTTACTATTTGACCCCGACTCCTGAGTTTGGCGGGTGACTTGATGTTAACCCACAACAGACTGTTTTGTGCTTTTTCAAGAAAAATATGCAATAACCCCACTTTCATCCTTTTCAAGTAGCCATCTGTGTGCATATTGGTTCCTGAGAGTTGGTTTGGCCATTTTGTACTATGCTGAAGCCTAACTGTCTCTGATTCTCAAAGGGTAACTTCACTCATATGATGCAATTTAATATTTAATAGATGGGTTGCAGCTATGAAGAATAAAAATGTACTTATTTTTCCCATTCCCAATTACTGCAACATACAGGCATTTCTTTGCTTTGCAGAGCCATGTCAGCCATGACCAGCCAATGTAACGCAGTTCGGTCAAAAGTTAAGTGGAGGACATTTAGCTAATTCTGCTCCTCTATTTCTTTACAGTATTATCTATTTTCTATCTGATGTATATTGAAAACACTGAGCTGTGAAAGATGTGCGGTGTGAGGAATTTAGCTGAGCAAGTATTTCTCTGGCCAGGTGGGGAAACCTAAGTTGATTTTTTTTTCCATCTAAGTATCAATACCCAATTTGTAACATTAATATTAAGACAGACCCACACGTCTATGATTTTTTTTAAGATAAAGGGGGATACTTTTATAAACACATAATACATATGTCATTGAGACAGCTGTAAATTTTCTTTGTGATTTAAGATCACTGAGACCCGAAATAAAAGTAAAATAAAAATAAAATTTAAAATATACTGGAGAATTATGCATTGTGAACAGATTCTTTATCTGGAGTAGAAAGATATAAGGCATCCTTTGATTTAACTTTACTTCGGTTTCCAAGGAATTAAATGTGTGGCTAATTAAGCATAAGTGTGTAATTAACATTGCAGTTCTCATTAGATTAGAAATATTTTACTATCTTCTATCCTCTGTCAGAACTGTAGGCTTGTCACAAAAAAAATTAGGACTTGTAAAGCATTTATTGGTAACAGAGAGAAATACTTGATTTCTGTGAGAGTTTCAAATATCATTGGGAAGAAACAATAGATCTGGATTCTGCCATACCCCTAACTCTATCCTCTGTGTACATTACTTGCAATTGGCAATTCCCTGACTGGAGGCTCTATATATGTGTGTGTGTATATATATATATATATATATATATATATCATCCCCTCAATATATGCTTTTATTGTGACTTATGTGACTGTTTTTTGCTTTTATAGCATTGAGGAGGATAAATACAAATTTTGGTTTTACATAGCTGCCCCCTATGTATTAAATATTTAATCAGACTAATTCTAATAAATGTCCCCTAGCTAGGGTCATTATTAAAACTACAAAAAATGAAATTTAGGCCTGTATGTTATTTATTTATTATTCAGCAAATATGCCTACGTGTCTTCTTCATGCATTTCAAAGTGCATGCCATGTCCTGTGGCTAGAAGTAAAAGAGAAGTTATGAGCTATGGTTGGAGATAGTAGGCACTGTCTCCTTCAAATAGAACATTTTAGAAAGAATAAGTAATGTGTGGTGCCATTGTATATGACGAAGAGCAATTTAAAATATCTGAACTGTGCTGCTTTACGTGGGAAGAAAGGATCTATATTATTTTGGAAAAGAAATACTATTTCAATTTTTTAAGCAGCATTGTGCAACTTAACATAAAATGCATGAGCATTGTGGAAACTATTGTGCTCTTACAGTACTAATTTTAAAAACAATATAAAGAAAAAATTACACTAGCCACATATGTTCACATTAGCTATCTGATAATACACACAATATCCATCCCTCTTTGATCATTATGAGTTAGGAGTTATGGAAAGCCCAAGAAATTAGGCAACAAGGCTATGGGTGAGGAGAGAAACATCACATATAGGCTGTATGTTGATATAATAGTAATTCAACATGTGTAGCATCCATTGTTCCTATGACATGCGGAAATTGAACAATGGAGTAAAATTGCTGCTATATTAGCAAAAGGGATTCCTTGTCCAATAATAAATAAATAACCAATATAATGTGCAACATAAATGCCCATATGACCTGCTTCAGAACCCAGCTAAAAGCAGTATTGGGCATTCCTGTTGCCACAGCTACTGTGATCTGTAGTGACTCAGAAATTAAACACAGCAAACAATGTAGTCACTGGTGGTATTGCTGTATGGATGCCAATCATAGGTTCAAGGTCACTCTGCACAATATTCATAGTTTACATTATGACATCAGTTGGGACTCTGAACCAACATCTGAACTATGGGTCAGGCATCCCAAAGAGGATTACACATGACCTGTAAAATAACCAATGCCAGTGGCCCAGAAGAATTCTATGTCAGAATAACCAAAATAATAGAAAACAAATTAGTAATTTTCCTAACTTTTTTTAATTGATTCCTAATAAGTAATACATGGTATTTGAAAAATATATCCACAATTGTTATCTTTAATCTTATTTATTGAAGCAAAAAAAAATAATAATATGGGTATGTTATGTTAAAAATACATATGATGTATTTGCAACAGAAATAATAAGGTTTACATTGCTATTATACTAGCATTTTAAATGGAAAAAAATACTTTTATTATTCTTGGCTTGTTGTTTTTTTCAAACCACAAAACCTATGAATGAATGGAAAGAGTAATGTATTTATGGTGTTATTTGTAAAAGCATCGTAAACACAAGAAGAGTTTGTTTACATGTGTTCTGCAACACGCATTCGCTATTTGGTTTGATTTTAAAAAAAATACTTCTATAGACGGACAGTGCTAATCTTCTTTATTGCATTTGTATAATTGCAAATAGCAATAAAGTCACACTAACATACTGCTGCTAAATCATATAATATAGGTGTGAGTAATGAAGGAAGTGCTATCCCTTGGAAAGGTCAATCCGCAACCATTCAATCAGAAGCATCTAGCTAATAGAGTCAATTATTATCATTATCTATGAGTATCGTTGCAGCAATCTCAAAGCATATACCTCCTGACAGGCCTATATGCTTCTCCATGCAGGTCAGTCGCAATTTAGAGAACACTGCTTTACTGCACTCTACCCACTCTGCCTATTCAAGTCTGCTTTGATTGCTACTAAAATATAGTGTGTGCGGGGACATACTATGATGGGTAGACCTGGCTGACCATGAATTGTTACACTTGCAAGACAGGCAGTTTCCATATTACATTACAATCAGCTATACATGTTTTAAGTGAATCTTTCAACTTCACTTAACTCAGATTCATTTTGCACATTCATGAAACTTAACAGATAAGGAATCACCACAGATGCAGAAATATTAATAATTAATAGATACAGTCTTTACTTAACTAAGGTTGTCAAACATGGAGAAACCGTCTAAAGAGTTGTTGTAGGAAATCCCATAAAATACACTTTCCAAAAAACTTAACAATGGGAGAGCTTTAGGGCACCCAGATGTGGTTCACTGCAAAGGTTTTCAAAGCACTCTCCCTTGAGATCAGTTATTTACACCTCAATCTGCCCATGTACTTCACAGTCAGTGGTCAGTGAATATATAAGTGACGGGATGAGAATTTAGAAGTGGCAGCATTTGTAATGGAAAGGGAATGTAAGTGAATGGATTTTGAAGGTATTAGGAGAAGGCAGTAGGAGAAGTGGCGGCATGGCATGCAATGGCATACCACCATATACACCCCCATTTCGAGCACTTTTCACAGTCTAATATGTAATCACTACATACACCAGCAGATGGCAGCAGGACCACACAGGAGCAGCCATTTCAATGTTTATATTATCCCATTTTATCAAAGGCTACATATTGTCTCAAAATAAGTTCCGGTCCAACCATAAGCTAAGGTGTAATCATTATTTTGTCTTAGAATGCAACACATGTTTTCATAAACCTTCTTCTGAAATTTATGACACTGACAAGGTTAAAGGAGAAAGAATACAATATGTAATAAGGAAAGAACGTGTATGTGTGGAAATATATATGCATTCATTAGAGCAATGCATGTACCTTTCAGTACATGCATTGCTGTTTTGCCCCTGAACTGTACACCTTTCTTGTAGGAGTTAATCCCCTTACCTGATTAAGAACGTGTGCCTGTTTTCGGCTTCATATACCAGCCTCATTCTGTGTTTGGTGCAGTTCATCATTTGTACCTGGCTGCTGCTTGTCTCCTGTTTATACCCTGTTCCAGTTTGCTTCACTGCTGTCTGATCTCTTGTTGGGACTCTCTGCCTGATTACAAGGCTCTGCTTGTTTGCCTGTTACCCTGACCTCTGCCTGATTACTGGATTATGCTTGTTCATTTATGACCCTGACCTATGCTTGGCTACTGAATTTTGCTTGTATGCTTGCTGCCCTGACCTCTGCCTGGTCTCTGCACTCAGATAGCCTGCCTGCTTCCTTCCCTGGACTGCATTGTGCCTCTGGCTATCTGGAATCCTGATCTCTGCCTCTTTAGGCTGGTGCCTCGTGCCTCCTGGCAAATGGGTAACTTAATTTACTTATTCATGCATTTTGAACTGTATTTGTCATTTGAATCATTGCTTGGAACCTGTTGCTTCTGTGGACTATTCCTGCCATTCATCACACCTGCACATACTTGTGTATTGGAGTATACCTGTTAATTCTGCTACCTGAAATCAACATATTCCATGAACTGAATCCTTGTTCACATATTTTGGCCATATAAAGACATTTGGTTTTTCTACTTCTGTTTCGGCGTCTTGAATTCACTAGGAATCATAACAATAAAGCTCTGATTTATAAATATAAGTTTAGGATGAAAGAAATATAAATGCAATGACACTGTGAATCACAAACCATCTCTGCACACCACATTAGTCAGTTCAAACCTGATGACAGGTACATAACATTTTGCTGGGGGCTGGGCATATGCAATAGAAGGATGGCGTTCCCTCTGAAGAGGAAGACGCTTCACAAAAAGGTGCACAACCCAAATCTGAAAGTCCGTCAAAGTGAATGTTTCCTTTCCATTTACATTAAGTAAATAGGCGAAATACATTTTTATTTTATGTTTTTAATAAAGATATTGTAATTAGAAATACTTAGATGTTTGTTCTATTTTATAAAATTTAAAATACAAAAGTGTATACTGTAGTAATACCATATGGTAATTTATTCTAAATTAGGAGATTATGACCCCACCACCTGCATTCCCATGACAAACTCATGAAGGTAAATTATCATGTGATAATATTGATGTTCCTGGTACTAAGGAATTTGTATAGCTGGATCCTAGTAAATATAAACAGAACTCATGAACCAGTCAAGTACAACAGTGTCAAAGACGTGAGAGTCAGCAGGTCCGTGGTACAATATTACAAGATGGATTGTAGATCCCATAAATTCTATCACGTGGATGGGTTTGATTCAAGAAGATGTCTGGAGACTTATTTTTCTGATAACCCAGAAATGGTCTTTGGAGATGAGTCATTGAAATTTCCGATTGAGAAACTTCACCATATTTTCAATGCAGGTATAAATACTATAATTTATTTTATTACTAAGATGATACTATTTCTTAGGTACATTTATATTTGGGAAGAAGAAGCTTTTACATTTTCTACTTTTAGTTGGTAATATAAAACACAACCTTTTCCCCACACGTATTTCAAATGATTAGTTTAGAAAGTAATGCAATGCCTAGGAGGCTATCCATGTAGATAGAACATGCCTACGTACATATGGCGTGATCCGGCACTTGACGTTGTTAAGAAAATGTACTGGATCATTAGATTTTCCAACTGAAATACAATTGTATATGAGAATGGTGTGGCTTTACGTAGCCTCCATAATCAATCTGCCATATAACAAGCATCTAATCAAACTATCCATCTATGAATATCTTGCTCCATCATCCACGTCATCCAGCCATGCTCAAATGTTGCCTTGTGCTGTTGGGCACAGATTGAAATATTAGAATCACAATGAGGTTGAGCAATTCAAACAACGGTTCTTTTACACTTATATGTTATAAAACTTTATTTAGGTTACAGACTTAGGAAACATGTGGTTGTCCAGCTGTTGTGGAACCACAAGCCATAGCATCCTCTAACAGCCTTTCGAAGCGCGTAGGAGTTATTTAATATTAACCTAGACCCACTGTCTGCTTAGTTGTCATCATTGATAATATTTAAGATGACATATTTTAGGAAAGATTATACTGTTACTTATTCATGTCTGCATGTTTTAGGGGAAGATGTTGTCCCTGATATTCCATGGAATGTTTAAGGTGGTAAAAATCTGGATTTTCTAATAAAAGTTTACATTCCTCATACATTTAAGCAGTAACAAGAGTGTTGTGACGTAGCTTACCTATAACATCCGCTACTAATGATGCGTAGAAAAGACATTCCAGAAAGTACTCTAATTTTCTAATTATTTCCCTGCAGGTGACATTAAGGGAGACATTTTAATTGACATTAGCAGTTTTTCCATTACTCACCATCTCTATTCAGCTTGTGATTTTTTCAAAGACATCTATTTACTGAAATTCAAAGAGAAATGCGTTATGGAAATGAACCGATGGTTGAACACACGCACAGGAGCGTTTGATTGGAATCACGCGTTAACGCATTTTACAAAGTTGGAAGGAAACAGGTTAAGTATATGCACACCATGGACCTGATTCATTAAGGAAAGTAAGGCAAAAAAAATAGTAAGTTTTCTCCTGGACAAACCATGTTACAATGCAAGGGGTGCATATTAGTTTATTATTTTGCACATAAGTTAAATACTGGCTGCTTTTTCATCTAGCACACAAATACTTGATGGCTTTATTTTTACACTGAAATTTAAAGTTGATCTAGGACATGCCCTACCCCAACTAAACTCTAGCTCCACATTTTAAATTGACCTCCCCCCTCCGATGCAACATGGTTTTGCCCAGGTGCAAAGTTACTTCTTTTATTACTTTACTTTCCTTAATGAATCAGGCCCCATCTCTCTATCTAAGGACAAACCCACTGTCAATACACAATGACCATTTCCAATTTATTCCCAAAGAAATTAGAATAAAGAGTGCACATGGTGTAAATTGCTTGGGAAAGTTTTATTATTATGTTATTTATTTATAAGGCGCCACAGATTCCATAGCGCAAGATTCAGAGGCAAGTAACAAATAGACGAGGTAATACATATAAGTAGCACAGCGCTGCGGAATCAGTGGCGCTATATAAATAAATGGTGATGATGATGATGATGTACAAGGGAGTCAGACAAGGGACAATAGGTAGAGAAGAACCTGCTCGTGAGAACTTACATTCTAGAGGGAGGGGTGGTGAGAGACAGTCGGTAAAACTGAAAGGAAAAGGGGATGGCAGGTGAAGAAAGGATAGAATGGTTAGGATAGGCAAGCTTGAAAAGCTGGGGATGGGGCTGGGGAAGAGGTAGATAACTATTGTCTGTACAGAGCTGCATAATATGGTAACACATATGAATAAATACAAATAAATGATAAATAAGTTTTCTTTTCTTTAACTTAGGTATTCTTAACTTTTAGTGTTAGATAAAATATCTGTCATGGATGATAAAATATCTGGCATGGATGAGAAATTCTATAAAGATGACATTAAAATTGGCTTATTTTTTAAAATTATACTGGATCTTCAAATGTCATAGTTGACAGAAGTGTGCTGTGTTTTAGCTACTGCCTATAGATTAAACATCCATTTATATTGTTTGATTGGAGATTCCCTTTGGTGTTACTGTAACTCATAGTAACCTGACATTTGCTTTCATTATCTAAACTGAACCAAAGGAAATATAATTGGAATCTGGTATAGTGTGTGTCACATTTTACACTCAGTCTTCGGAACTCACCCTATAAAATATGGATACACTTACAGTCCCGGGTTTGTGGGTCCACCTGTAAGCAAGGGGGAAAGAGTAAAAGCATCCCTTAAAAGATTGACAGGTAAACAGGGAATTCCCCCATTAATGTGACCCACCCATCCATTGAATGTCATTTTTAAAATCATAGCATACAAATAAAAATCTAAATTTTGCATTTGGGTACATAACTAGGTGCATTCATGCACTCAGCAAGGAATGCCCCAAACACCCAACTTCTCCGATCAGGAGATGTCAAATGTTAGACTCCCACAGATGCTTCCATTTCCACAATGCCCACTGCAGGTGCAAATGGAATTTGCTCTGTGGAATCTGCACTTTTGTATGTTTGGAAATTACCCTAATAATGTTTGTATTTTTCAGTGATCAATGTGAGGACAAAGAAATAAAGTTGAAGACAGCAATAAAACAGATTGTGAAATGTGATATTGAAAAGGAAAATCTCACAGACCCGGTGGTGCTACCACAAGCCGACTGTGTAATCAGTGCGTGGCTCCTGGAACTCATCAGCAAAGACCAAGATGATTACATCAGATATCTGAAGAAAATCACAAAGTTGCTAAAACCTGGAGGACAACTGATATTATTTGGAGTTTTAAACGCAACTTATTTCATGATTGGCCAGGACAGGTTCCATTATTTCAAATATGATGAGAACTATGCCAGAAAAGTTCTCACCGGGGAAGGGTTTATTATTGATCACTGTGATGTTCTCAAAAGAAAGGCAGTGAGTGATCTTAGTGACTACCAGGGAGTAATATTCATCACAGCTCACAAAAAGAAATAAGCCTGGGAAGAAAATGAAATTGAGAAATACAGTATAAGAAATCATAATATACCAGTGCTAAATCTCAATAAAATAATTTCAGAATATATATATATTAAATTTGCATTGAACTTTCCTTTTTTATATTAACATATCAGATTATTATTAGTATTATTAGTATTGTTATCCTTTATTTATAAAGTGACAACATGCTCCACAGCACTGTACATTGAGGGGATCATAACACAAATAAATAATGTACAATGACTTGAATTGATGTAGATTGTGCTATCCCCCCTCATTTTTTTCTTTTGTACATTACTTGCGATTGGCAATTCCCTGACTGGAGACTATATATAATTATTTACATATCCTTTCCTCAATATATGTTTTCAATGTAGTTTTTCTGCATGCTTTATGTTTTTTGCAGTGTTGGGGAAGGTAAATCTGAAATTTTATTTTACATAGCTGCCCCCTATATATTAAATATCTAATCAGACTAAGTCTAACAAATGTTCCCTAGGTATTATTATTATTATTATTATTATTATTATTATTATTATTATTATTATTATTATTATTTGAACTCAAACAAATTGTGCCATCATTTATTTTATTTGCTTATGCAAATACGCCTACTTGTTTCCTTCATGCATTTCAAGGTGCACTCCAGGTTCTGTGGCTGGATGTAAGAGAATAGTGAGGAGATATGTTTGGAGAGAGTAGGCGCTGTATCCTGCAAATAGAAGAAACACATTTTAGAAAGCATAACTAATGCGTGGTTCAATCATATATTAATAAAGACACTTTCAAATATCTGAACTGTATTGCTTTATATGTGAAATAAAGGATCTACATTAGAAAATGAACACTGTTTTCATTTTTAAAGCAGTATTGGACTTTCCTGTTGCCACAGCTACTGTGGTCTGGATTGACCCAGAAATGAAACCCTGCAAACAATTTCTGGTGGTATTGCTATGAGGATGCCGATCATAGGCCCAAGGTCACCCTGCATAATCTTCATAGTTTCCATGATGACATCAGGTGGGAGCCTGAACCGACATCTGATCTATAACTCAGGCATTCCAAAGAGGTTTACACATGGCCTGTAAATACGCTGCCTCCATTGCTGCTGCTGCTGACGATGGCAATGATGCAAAGTAAAATAAGCAATGCCATTGTTTGCTATGCACAAATGTAAAAATTATATGCAAAATCAGCGCAATGTGCCTTCAGATGGCCGCGAGACACCTTGCGCAGATTATTTTTTACAGAAGTAATGCTCATTTTTGCTCACGCCCCATAGAGGTGCAAGCAAAAATGAGCGTTATTTTTTACCGTAATAACTGTAAAAAAGCACACCAGTTCTTAGGAACATCGCAGACAATTGAATCCATCATTGTTACTGATATCTTTGTGAAACTTCAACCAGACTTAGTGCTGCTAACTAAGGCTGTTCGACTGGAGCGGTGTACACTGTGTGCTGTATTCCTGTCTCCTCAAACTCTTATTCAATACTACAGACAACACTGTCTGTGGGACAATAGCCCAGAGGCACTTCATAAATCATTTTTTGAGAGCGCAGCAATAAAAAATCATTTTCTGAAGAAAACTCAAGAGTTAGACTAGAAAAACATACAAGAGAACCACATAATAAGTAGAGGACGATTGTATAATCTGGTGAGGCCAAGATTTAACTTTTGAGCTCAACAGGTACTCTTTTTGTCTCTAGCCCAATGTCGCATATCAACTCAAGAACACTATAGGGCTCATTAAATAAAATTGCATTTGGGTACAAAAGCAATCAATCAATAGTTTGCTTTTAGTCAAAGTTATACAATAAAAACATGTCTCATTGAAGCCAGTGTCATTTGTTAACAGTGCAGTGGCTACACTTCACCTCTGTGAAAGGAAAAATGGATTGAGCAAGATATAGGCACATTTTGGAGGAAACCTGGCTGTAATCTGTAAGATAACAAGGACTTGGGAGAAGATTTATATTACATCAAAACAATGGCCAGAAGCATACAGCAAAGGACACTTTGGGATGGCTTAAATACTAAAAAAAAAACAATGTCCTGGAGAAGCCTAATCTAAGGTAGACCTCAATCCCTTCAATAATCTGTGGAATAATTTGAAAATTACTGTGAACCAACTGTCTCCATCCAATCTCATGTAACTCTAGAGATATTGCATATGTCATCAGTTATTGCCTGTGTTTTATTTGTAGGTAATTAGAGTCAATCTAATTTGATTCCATGATGTAACAAAATAAAAATGGGGAAAATGCCAGTGGGGCAATAATTCTTATAGCCACTGTACACAATAACGTAAACTATAAAGAATTCTACGGTAAATTAAATGGCCAGTCTGAGTCTGTCGAAGACAAAAAGAGGGATGTTTATGGTTGGACATATTTGGGCATAGAATGTGCAGAAGAAAGGACGCACACAATAAAATCATGCTTCATCATAATCATCTATTTATATAGAGCCAACATATTCCCTAAACCGCTTTCCAATTGGGAACAACCTATGTATATTAGGTCAAATCATTGCAAGATGTGGCCAGCTCAAAAAGAGAAGTACTTTTGCTAGGCATACATCTGGGTTAGCTATGCACAACTCAAACTATAGTGAAGAAGTCACATGTTTGTAATGAATTGCGTTAGAGAATTAAACATCAAAGAAGATTTATGCTGACATGTACTAAAGCATCTACTGACTGATGAGCTAATTATATGGCAATTTCAACTGGAATCTGCAAAAGAGCAGAGAGAGAGTAAAGTGCTTATTTGCTTTTTAATAATATTTTTACCTGTTTGAGACCACATGGTTCTATTGCTATTACTTGTTGTTTATTCACCGAATACTGCCTTGAGAAGTCATGTTGCCCTACTGGCTTCAGAAGTTATGTTGCCCTATTCAGCGGTGGAACTACCATTGGTGCTGCATGGCAGATGCAAAGGGCTCGGGGCTCCATTTCCCTCCTCCCCGCCTTCCCCACACTGGAACCCGCAGCTAGCTAGTTCCACCTCTAGCCCTATTACTAGATGTATTAGTGACTTAAACCCATTATGCATGGACTGTGACTCTTTTACTCCTGCAATTTGAAGTTGGGATTGGAAATGTTCCTAATAGAGATTACATGGGACAGAAAGTTGCATTATAGAGACTTTTTCTGTATTAAGTGCTGCATTTTGGTCAATTAAATTATGTTCTTTTTATTACAGTTCAATAATTACATATTTTAAAATGTTTGTTGCATTTGATTATTTTTGTGTCAATGCTTTTTATAAATAAATAATTTTATTACATATTACTTTTTTTATTTTACAAGCCTATGTATAGGGAAATATAGACATACATAAAAACAGGGAAATTCAAAACAGACAAAATAAACGCAGACATGAAAACAAAGGGTATGAAGGACCCTGCTCATTAGAGAGCTTACATTCTAAATATTTTAAGTAAGCTTAAATTCTTTTAATGTAAAAAAATATATATTATTTTAACAATCCATATTTTTTATTAATGATTATACCGTATAGGGTTGTTCAATTATTTTACAAAAGAAATGTTTTTGCATGCATTCTGATATGACCTTAAATTGCACATATGCTTGTGCCTATACTACAGTCCTTTCTGTCTGTTAACATACAGCAGGTAACATTTAGGCAGAGCATATTTGCATCCAGATTCAAATGGAAACGTATTTTGAGATTTGCTTGAATTTTAACTCAAGTTCTGTGCCCTTTATTAAACGCAAGTTAAGTACAGGTTGCGTCCGAACAAGAATTGGGCAAAATATATCAAATGGAACCAAATATTTATGTTTGTAACAGATGCTGTGACCAGGAACACAATATTTTTTACAATGGTATGGTCACATGGTCATATGTCTGTTATATCGCTTTCATACTGCCGCCCGACAATATTCCGGGTATATGAACCAGGGATATTGCCTGGGTGGCAGAGGCTCTTACCTGTCAAATACCTAGGTAGATCCTGTTCATACTGAACACGGGTCTACACGGGTCTCCATGGCAACATCACAAGAGGAGCTCTGATTGGCTGCCCTTGTGATGTTTTTTTTTATTCAAACTTTCACATTATGTTTTTCAACCCGGGTCTCACCATTAGTAGTGGGGGCGACTTCTGGTGGGGTAATTCCCGGGTCTAATTCCTGGGTCAGCAGACCCGGCAAAAACCCGGCTCCAGGTTTGCAGTATGAAAGGGGTATTAGACACATTTACTGTCGTCATCTTAAAACAAACATTCACAGAGAAAAATTGCTTCAGACAGTAGCAAGTTGCCTATCAACAAGAGTAACATCCTTCCTTCCACGCAGCCGGCGCCTCATTGGTTCAGCTGGTCGCTAACTGTGTTTATCTGTTTCACATAGAGATCTCCAGGGGTAAATCTTTCAAGCGGCAAGTTTCCGGTGGGTTTGAAAAGTGGAGACGTTGCCTGTAGCAACCCATCAAATTCAACCTATCATTTTGTAGAATGTACTAGATAAATGACAGCTAGAATCCGACTGGCTGCTATAAGCACCATCTCCCCTTTTCAAACTCACCGGAAACTCGCAGCTTGATAAATTTACCTCCTAAACACAGTTTTATTTGATGTTTTATGTGAAGACAATATTTTACATTATAACGAGAACTGCCAATATCACATGTCATCATGTTGCTTGCACATACAGAGGAACTGGTACAAATCCACAGCAGAGTGTAACCCAAACACAAGATAGATATTTAATATTATCAGTTTACCCCTGGCACTGTAGCTATCCTCTAAATAAATAAATAGTTTCACATGCCTATAGCAAAATGCAATTTACCTGTGACTAACTTGTGACTAAAGTTATATTTACTTGTATCTCATTATGTTTAAGGTCTGCTCATATTCAGGTGTATTTATACCTGCTGTTCAGTGAAATTATTATCATAAGACTCGGCAGTGTCAGGATGGACCCCAGCTGTCTTAAGTACTATCATGTACATGAGTTTGACGCAAAAGATATTCTCGGTACATATTGTTCACCAACTACTGAAAGGACACTGCTTGAGGAGATGGTAGTATTTCCTATGAAAGAGCTTCAGAAACTGCAAGCTTCAGGTAAGTGTATGAATTGGCAATTGTCAGTATGTCGGCAGTGTGTAATGGAAGGTCATATTTTTGAGATACAAGGGCAGGGGCATAGTGTTGGCAGAGTAAGCAGAAAATGTGACCATGGTTGCTAATCTATTTCTGAGTCAGTCTTATTATTGTTACACACTTCCATCCTCTCTGCCCACCAATTAAGAGGATGTACTGTCCTTCTCTCCTCCTCACTGTTCTCTTTTCCTTAGTATATGTACGGTGAATGGCAGCAAGAAGTGGCCTTGCCTGCATTGGATCCCATGACGATGTAGGTCCCAGTACTGAAAGGTTGAGATCACAGTGCTGTGTGACCTCATTTTTGCAGCACCTCAATCCAAGCCTTCCAGTGACAAGGATGATACCTAGGCAGTGAGATTGAGTGGTGGGGAATATAGCTGAGCTGTCAACAGAAATACGAGATGTCAGTTAAGTAGCTTCTGTTGAGCGATGGATTTGACACTAAAATAAAAATAGAGCTTATTTTCTTTTCCTAGAAAAGTTGTTTCAGTACAGGAGAAGAGCAGAGGGCCTAGGACTGAGCCTTATGCTCCAACTAATACATTGAAGGATTGATTTGATAAGAGAGATGATAACCGAAATTTAGTACAGTGTCCTGAGGACCTAGGGAAGGTGGTGTTTGTTTAAGAAATGAGTGGTCAACTGTATCAAATGCAGCAGAGAGATCAAGGAGAATTAGAAGTGAGTAATGTCCTTTGGATTTAGCAGTGATCAAATTATTGACCACCTCAGTCAGTGTAGACTCTGGAGTTTTGCGAACTAAAGCCTGTCTGTAGAGGATCCAATAGGTAGTGTGAAGACAGGATGCCTGGTAGGCAAGTGAAAGCAAGTCTATCAAAAAAGCTTGTAGGGTCATTGTAGCAGAGAGATTGATGGTAATCTAAGGGAGTTTTGTGACAGAATTAGCTTTTTTCACAATAATGCTGGGTACACACTAGAAACACTTTCTATCAATTTGCTATCACTAACGATTTTACAAACCACTGAAGTTCCAATCAGTCTGCCGATACATGCGTACACACTATACACGATTTACCTTCAGAACTGTGCTCTTCATCTGGTCCTAGAGCATTGCAGTTCTTTAAAGAATGAAAGCACAATATTCATTCAATACTTCACTCCCTGTCAGAAAATAAGCTTTGACTTTTTCCCAATGTCATTTTAAATTCCGTTAGCTTCTGTGACTCTGAAACAAAATATTCAGTCTCAGAATGAACGGATGAATTAGTCCACCTACAGCACTCTCTACATTTAACAACACAGACACAGGGGAAGGTTTCTAACACTCTCTCTGGGCAGACAGTCGTATCAGTGCATACACACTGCAGGATCGGAAGGCGGTTGGAACAATATTTATTGTTCTGTTGAACAATCAAATGAAACAACGATCGGTACTCTGGAACGACTGTCAATCAACTATATACACTAATGCGATATTGGCCCAAATTGTCGTTTATCGCTAGATTGAACCAATAGTCGGCTGAAAAACCTGTAATGTGCACCCAGCCTAAAAGTTATAACCACATGCTTGAATTATGATGGAAAGATATGAGTGGAGAAGGAGAGATTACAGAAGTTAATAAAGTTTGAGATGAGAACAAGAGATAGCGATCAACTGATTTGTAAGAGTATAAGTGGACAGGAGATAGAATAGGAGGATAAATGGTTTGAGACTTCACTGTTATGTGTGGGATCAAACAAAGAGAAGATGCAGGAGCGTACAAGATAGGAAATGAGCAGGCTATTGCTCGGGGAAGAGGACTCCATTTTTTACTCAAACCTGGTTAATATTAAAGTTAGAAGCAAGATCTGGGGAAGTGATGATGTTCGGAGGGGTTGCTGTGGGACACTTGAAAAGGATTTAAATGTATTAAAGAGACATTGGCAAGAGGTCATAACATTGTGTTATTGCAACCAGTGCGGCATAAACTTGTAGAACTTAGCAGAAGAGGTCTTCACCTATAGCAGCCACCTTTCCCGTAGAGACTGGTTATGCTCACAGGTACTCGGATGCCCCCAGGACTTACACTTAGTGTAGTACAAGTTTATGGCCACACGGTAGCGCTCAGGTACAGGAGGTAATACACGGATTAACGATAGGCCAGTGGTCTGCGGACTGGACAGATATGATAGTGTTTGACTGGCTTGACAGAGCACAGGTGGAGACGGCTGGTACAAGCTGGGTCAGGACCACAGGCAAAGGTTCAGAGTCCGGGTACAGACAGAAGGTCAGGGTCACAGGCAAAGGTTCAGAGTCCGGGTACTGGCAGAAGGTCAGGGAAACAGGCAAAGGTTCAGAGTCCAGGAACAGGCAGAGGTCATACACGGCAAAGCAATCCAAGGTTAAACACCAACACAGCATAGAAGCAGGTAGCAAACTGGAACAGTACGCTATAACCGGCAGTGAGGCTCAGTCTTCACTGCCTTAAATATTACTAACAGCCAATAAGGGCAAAGCCATGCAAGTATCCCCAGGAGTAGCCTAATATATTAGAAGTGCTGGTGGCCAATGAGGATACAAGGTACCCAGCTAATAATAATCAGCCTGGTGGCTGCAAAAACCTGGGAAAATAATCAGCCCTAGAAAGCTGATACTAAACAGCCCGGCAGGGAGTAGCAAGCATCCGGGTTGTTGCCTAGGCAACCAGGGTGTGTAGACGGCCGGGACGCCAGTGACCAGGGGCAGTGAGTCGTGGCGGTGCCCGCAGCCGCAGCGGCTTCTGCCAGTAACCCCTCCAATGCACCAGAAACTGGATCCGACCTTGAACCTTTTTTGAGTCAAGAATTTTTTCCACAATGAACCCATGGTCTCCAGTTACAAGAAGAGGCCGAGGCTTATTTGAAGAGGGACAATTGAACTTGCTGGGAGGATCCGCCTTCTTCAGAAGAGAGCAATGGAAGGTGCTAGGAATTTTTAGGATGGTGGAAGTTTAAGTCAAGCCACAGGATTAATTTTCTTCTCAATGGTAAAAGGTCCAATAAATCGAGGTCCTAGTTTCTTACATGGTTGCCTCAATCTGATGTTCTGAGTTCTGAGTGGACAGCCAGATTCGATCACCTGAATGTACTTTTTTCCGAATGGACTTTAGCCAAGATGTAAAGGCAGAAGTCCCGGCATCACCGACAAAGGAAAAAGAGTTTGCTTTTAGATGGAACCCAAAGTTACAGAATAAAGGGGATGTGCCAGTTGCAGAATGGCAGGAATTATTATATGCAAACTCTGCCCACGGTAACAGAGAGGACAAGTTGTCATGACATTTGGATACATAAATGCGCAGAAATTGTTCTAGAGTTTGGTTAGTTCTTTCTGTCTGACCATTCGATTGTGGGTGGTAAGCAGATGACAGGCTGACTTTAATTCCAAGCGAATTGCAGAAGACCCTCCAAAACTGAGCTATAAACTGGGACCCTTGATCCGAGATAATTTCTTCCGGGAGACCGTGGAGACGGAAAATGTGTGATATGAACAACGTGGCCAAGAGTTTTGCATCCGGTAACTTGGGAAACGGTACAAAGTAGGCCATTTTGCTAAAACGATCAACGACCACCCAGATGGTGTTATGACCAGAGGAGCATGGAAGATCGACTATGAATTCCATCGAGAGATGTGTCCAAGGTTTACCTGGGATTATTAAGGGCATCAATTGACCAGAAGGACGGTTCCTAGAGGACTTGTTTCTAGCACATTCCGGGCAAGCATAATTTACTGTATCCGAAGATAAAGTAGGCCACCAAACCCAGCAAAGATAGAGCTTTGATGGTTTTATAGACTCCTGGATGACCTGTCGACCGATTGTCATGGCATTTCATGAGGACTGACTTTCGGAGATGGACTAGAACAAATAATTTATTAGCAGGAGTCTGAGCTGGAGCAATTTTTTGGAACTGGCGAAGAGTGGCCCCAAGATCCTGAGATAGGGCGACATGGATGGAGGACAAGGGAACAATAAGTTGCAGATCAGGAGACTGAGGATGACATGCCATGAAACGTCGGGAAAATGAATCGGCTTTGGTGTTTTTTGAACCTAGATGGTAAAGTGATAATGAAATTAAACCGAGTAAAAAACAAAGCCCAGTGGGCATGCCTGGGATTCAAGGCTTTCGCGGTCTGAATATACTGGAGGTTTTTGTGGTCAGTGAAGATTGTAACGACATGGGTTGCTCCCTCTAACCAGTGCGCCACTCTTCAAAGGCCCACTTGATGGCCAACAATTCACGATTTCCAACGTCTTAATTGATTTCAGCAGGCTAAAATTTTCTGGAAAGGTAAGCACAGGGATGCAATTTCTTACTCTGAGGATCCTTTTGGGAGAGAATGGCACCTCCCCCAACATCTGAAGCATCTACCTCCACGATAAACGGGAGTTCCGGATCTGGGTGTCTAAGAACTGGTGCAGAAATGAAGGTGACTTTGATGGCTGACAAACTTGCCAATGCTTCCGGGGACCACTCAGCTGTGTTAGCGCCTTTCAGGGTGAGGGCAGTGATAGGAGCCACTAAGGAGGAGAATGAGCATATAAATCTTCTATAGTAATTGGCGAAGCCAAGGAATATCTGAATCGCCTTCAAATTAGTAGGAAGGACCCAGTCCTGAATTGCCTGAACCTTACTGGGATCCATAGCGAAACCAGATGATGTACCCCAGGAAGGCCACCCTGGAAACCTCGTACTCACACTTCTCCAGTTTTGCATAGAGGTGATGTTCACATAATTTCTGCAGAACCTCGGGAACATGCTGACGGTGCTGGGACAAGGATTATGAATAAATTAGAATATCATACAGATAGACGACAACTGTTTTTCCAAGGAATTCCCGTAAAACATCATTGATGAGGTCTTGGAAGACTGCCGGAGCATTACATAAACCGAACGGCATAACAAGATACTCATATTGTCCTGACTGAGTGTTGAAAGCCATTTTCCACTCATTACCCTTTTAAATACGTATAAGATTGTAGGCACCTCTGAGGTCAATCTTCAAAAAAATGGTGGCTGCTTTAAGCTGGTCAAATAAGACAGAAATTAACGGCAGAGGATACGTGTTCTTAACCGTGATTTTAATCAAACCACGAAAATCTATGCAAGGCCTAAGGCTGCCATCTTTTTTGGACACGAAGAAGCAACCAGCTTCTACGGAAGATTTTGAAATGCGGATAAATCCTTTTTGCAGGTTTTCTTCCACATACTGCTCCATGGCCTGGGTCTCATGGATAGACAAAGAATATAGACGCCCCCTTTGGTAGAGGCCTGGCAGAGCATCACCAGGGATGAAACCCAGCGTCTGGTGATGTCTATGCGTTCCAGAGTTCAGGCTGTAATTGACTGCAAAGGATTTGCAACAAAGTATTAATAAGTGAACGTTTGATGTAGGATTGTTTAGTTTGTCCCATTACTTTTGGTCCCTTGAAAAGTGGGAGGCACATATAGAAACCGTTGTAATTTCTACACTGTTCACCTGATTTGGATGAAAATACCCTCAAGTTAAAGCTGAAAGTCTGTAGTAAAAGCACATCTTGTTAGTTTCATTTCAAATCCATTGTGGTGGTGTATAGAACCCAAAATATGAGAATTATGTCCCAACATTTATGGACTTGACTGTACTATCTATATTTTCTCTTGTACAGCTACCAGAAATTAAAAAACAAACATTTTAAAATTAAGACTCAATAAAATTTTACCTTTATGTTTTTATATTGATGTTTGAATTTTTTTGCTTTCACAGGTACTTTTAGAGGTGGACTATTGATTGACTTTTCTATCGGACCCATCATTTTCCACCTGTTGCCAATCTGTGACGTTTTCAAGGCTATCACTGTTCTAGAAACAAATGATTTCTGCATTAAAGAGCTGGAGAGCTGGATAAATAAAGAAGAGGAAGCTTTTGACTGGTCTCATCTCTCTGAGGTTTTTCCGGAAATGGAAGGCAACAGGTAAATTAGTGTCACTCTCAGATTAGGTCACATGTTAATGTACAGACAACTGAATGCTTTATTATAACATGTAAAGAACAATCCATATCATATTTCTGCTTTGTTTTAAAATAGATTATATAAAAAATATTTTAAATAAATTTCAAAAAATTAGCCATCCCATAGTTACAGAAATGATATGCATAGTGTGATTATTGAAGTGTAATAAGGGTAGAGATGGTGCATTTATAGGGGTGTTACTTGCCAAGCCCAACCATTCGGCCTCTGCAAAATGACTTAAATTCTATATCATCTCAAAGATATCTGGGGGTTCATCCTACGCTTTTACTAAGAAAAACACTTCCCTTACATAGTGCACTATACAAGATATATACATATTTTTTTTAAAACCAGTCAGCTCCCTCCACCCAACGCCCTCAACCATGCTGGTTTTATAGCAGGAAGAAATAGAGTTCTGGTTCTATTCAGCATGGGACTGGAAGCCTCTGGGAGGAAAGTACCTTTTCGGGGTACCCCATCTGACACTTCATAGAGAGACTAGACCTGTGCTGAGCAGTCTGGGGATGGTGTCCCTGTTATAGAGGAAAGTAGCCTATGCTCTATAGCAGAGCCGTAACTAGAAATTTTAGTGCCCTGGGCGAGAAAGAGCACTGGCGCCCCCTTCCTATCTTGGTAGGTGTTGGTGGTCTCTCCCTGCCATAATGAAAGCTCGGCATTGCGAACTGGGAGGTCACACTGCCCTAGTTACAAACCCAATTTGTATTATTTGTTATACAAATTGGGTTTGTAACTTTTTCTTGTTTTGTAAACAAGACAAGAAAAAACCCAAAATGATTTAAATAAGAAGGTTGTGCTTACCTGCTATACTCAAGTTTGTCCGCAGCTCTTCCAATCAGCAGCCACCAGGACTCCATCGACATCAGATGAGGAGGAAGAAGGTAAGTAGGGAAAAGAAGGGGTAGCTGTGAGGGGCACAGGGGAAAAGTGAGTGTTGGGGCAAATGGTAGAAGAAGGTGGGGAGATAGATAAAACGAAAGGGTGGACAAAGTAACACAGGGGGAGACAGAGTTGCACAAAATTAAAAACAAACACAAAGTGGGGTTAAGAGATGCACAGACACACATACAAAACTGCAGGACACAGAGTTCAACAAAAATAAACACAGACACAAAGTGGGGGTAAAAATGAGACAGACTGACACAGAGATGCACAGACACAGACAGGGGGAGCAGAACCACACATACAAAATAGCAGACATAGAGGAAAACACAAGAGGGGAGAAGAGACAGGCAGACAGAAACACGGTGGGGAGTGAGGGAGGAGGGGTATAAGTTTACTTACCGACAGCAGAAAGTCAAGGGAATCTGTGCAGTGCAGGCAGCAGGACCTGTACATCATGTGACCAGGAGCAGAGAGGTCAGGGGGCGAGCCTGTGCAGTGTGCACATGAAGAGGCCACGCCCCCTGTATAATCAGAGTGGTCGCATGCTGCCTCTATACAGGAACAGGCAGCATGCGGAAAATCGTATAGAAAAATGGAGGAGAGTGGGGCGATTTGGAGAGGGAGACATGGCTAGCTGCACAGTACAAGTTGCGAGGGGCCGTTGCGCCCCCTTGGCTTTGCGCCCTGGGCGGTCGCACCGGCCGCACCACCCTCGTTACGGCTCTGCTCTATAGTGCTCGGGTTGGTAGAATGATTGCATTAAAATCAGACATTATTATCTTAATCATCATAAGGTGACTGTCATACACAACAGCTGAATAAACCTCACTGAAAGACTACCAGGGAGAAGGTCGAGTTACAACATATTTATAGTATTAATCAGGAACATGCTAAATAAATCAATAGTTCCCATTGCATGCTGAAATAGGCAGTTTTATTGCAGTCCAAATGTGTAGCAACAGTTGTATACTGTACTGTATAACCAGGATAACCATGTGATACGTGTGCCAAAAATCATCATCATGTAGCATAGCTTAAAATCAATGTACAGTGTAATTGCAGGTCACAGCCTTAAATGATGTAGAAACCCAAGTCAGAAACAATCCATTTAATTCACCCATGTCTAAGGTATTATTAAGTGCCGATATTTTCTTAGACTTCTCATCAAATTAATTAGTACTTAGCATCCTCGGAGCAGGAAATCTGCAGTATGAAAACAACTTGTGTGTTCACATTTGCAAACATTTGTAAATGTACAACAATAATGCACTAGAAGTGTCACATGTAGATCTAATCAATGCTGTACTTTCTAGCTTTTTTGTAAACTAAATTGTATCGTGGTCTTCTTTAGTTACTTAAAGTAAAGTGAGGTCTGGTGCATTTATTTTACAAACACTAATAAAAATAATAATAACAATCATTTTATTTATATACAGATGCAGATTAAAAAAACACATAACACAAAATAAGCATATAAAGGTTTGGCAGAGTGCAGAAAAGAGAGCTAAGCATTTGGGGTTTTTATAAATTATTGGGCATTAATTAAATGCTTCAGTAAACAAGAAAGTCTTTATTCTGTTTTTGAAGTGTGAGTGAGGACTTGGTGGACTGTGCAAAGCAGTGAGTTCCAGAGAGGAGGAGCCGCAACGCTAAAAGAGCGACCCCCCAAATGAATTATGGGATATTTATGAAACTGTTAGTAGTCCTTCATCTTTGGCTGGAAGTGAGCGAATGGGAGTTTAGGGAATTTGAAGTTGCTTCAAGTACCCAGGATCTTGGTTGTGTGGGGATTTGAATGTCAATAAGCTAATCTTGAAATAGATTTGCCATCTCACAGGCAGCCAACTTTGCTTTTCAGTGCTGGTACTGAAAGCTTAATGCCATCTCAGGATGGCATTACTTACCTTTTCCAATGGAGTGCGGTCCCGCTTGAGAGGATCCTGATCGCAGGCTGTATTCTCCTCCCCTTCTTAGACCAGAGTTGATTTTACTGTGCATGCGTGTCAAAACATCGGCGCATGCGCATTAAGTGAACTCTGTTTGCTCAATGGAGCCTGTCCCTCATGCAATGAAACAAAAGTTTATTTCAGAGAGTGTTTTTCACTGAGGGTGTGTTATTGAATAGAAGTGGTACATCTTTCTGCATTGCAGTGATTAGTGATTAAGTACTGCTGCCCACCGCCCACCAATGGCGAATAGACCACTCAGACACAAAAAGGTTACCTGCAGAATGCTATAATATTCTTACTGTCAAGATGTCTGGTGTACATAGGAAGTTCTGATAGGTCCCTCAAACCTTTACATATACAGTAGGTTAGTGAATGTTATTAGCAACTCATTTATATAAAGAAAGTTGCATTTTAGATTAAATGATCCATTAACTCTTCAATTATCTTTTTCAGTGAAAAGTGGATGGAAAAAGAAGAAACTCTAAGAAGAAAAATGAAACAAATTATGAAATGTGATCTTAGCCAAGAGAACCCCACTCAGCCCTTTGTACTGGAGAAAGCCGACTGTCTGCTGAGTGTGTATTTACTGCAAAAAATTAGCAAAGATAAAGATACTTATCGCAGAAACCTTAAAAAATTGTCTTCCATGATCAAAGTAGGCGGCCATCTAATCTTGTTAGGAGGATTTAATTCACAGTATTTCTCAGTTGGAGATCACAAGTTACATAGCTTAACATTCGAAGAAGACTTTGTAAGAGAGGCTGTAGTAGACACAGGATTTACCATAGAGGATCTCCAGATATTAAACAGCAATGTATGCAGTGATATCATAATCTATGGAAATATTTGGTTTCTTAGGGCTCTCAAAGTAAGGGAGGTTTTATAAAACAACAAAAAACAGGTGTGGGTGGGAAAATGAAACAGTTTTCCACAGGATAAAGGAAAAGGCTTTTGTTTGTTTATTTTAGATTAAGGATCAGAGTAAACAAGTATTTTAGCAGGAACTAATAATGATCTTAGAGGAAATAAAGGATAACTATATGGGAGTTAAATTACTGATAATGACTCACAAAAGGGCATGTAAAATAAGGTCATTAGTACTTCATTAGTTATATTATAAAATTCAAGCTGAAAATGTACTAATATATAACTGAAATGTTTGGCATATAAATTGTAAGCTCTAAGGTCAAGGACTTTGCATCCTTTATACCAATCAGTGCCTTCTGTAATAGTGTGATCATTGCATCTTTGCTTCCTATTTCAACATAATTGTATAAATTGATAATTGATGCTTTACAGATATCCAATAAATAATTAAACACAAAAGGCACATTTTTGTGGCAACCCATTTAAAACTTGTATATTTTAATATTCGAAGTAGAGACACGTGAATCTTGTGTAAGAGACAATATTTCCTGTAAATAACATTTTTGTTTAATTGCACAATTACAATATATTTAGTTATCATTTATTGTAATTTATGTATATAGTACCACATATTCCGCTGATTTGTAAAGAATATTGTATATAGTGTGTGTACATAATTATTTATTTAATATATATATTGTGGCACACACAAACACCCTCTTGCTTTGATCGTTTGCTTTTTTTTGCTTTTACTGTCAGGATTGCAAAGTAACAGATAACACACAGTTCCACACACTTTCTCGTAACCCTAATGCTATATAAACAGAGACCAACTCCCTAGACACTGGGCGACTAATTCAGCATCGGACACGCAATAGAAAAGAAAAAGACAGGTTTAAATATTTTGCAGTCCTCCCGTAGCCAGGGGAGGGCTGCAGACTTTAGCCCAGGGGGCAAGCACACAGCACTGTCCCATAAGTAGCGGCCCATCCTTAAAGGGTGTTTTTTGGTACAATATATATTTATCTATAGAAAAAGAGGCTATTTTAGTGTTGCTTAATCCATATATATATTTTTATGCCCAGGCCCAGAGCTGTATTAAGGCTCTGGGGGGTCTGGGCACTGTAGACAGGGTAATGTAGCTTGGTTATCATTTTAGACAAACACACAGGCAATACTGTGTGCACTACTGTTAAATGCACACAGTTCTACCGTCACGAGCAGTACACGGTGAAGCTGAACATATCTCCCAACTGCCCTAAGCGAAACAGTCACCCAAATTCGAGACTGTCCCACCAGATTCAGGACAGTTGGCAGACTGTCCTGCTCACTCCTACCTGTTCTTGTCACTTTCACCACTTGTGGCTGCTGGGTACTTTAGCTCATTTTCTGCTGTTTGGATCCTGGAATATTGGAGGCCCTATTTGGAAAGAAAATGGGTACATAAAATTTAGAAAACTCCAACCAGTCCCAGTGTTAAATCAATAGCACCCACATTTTATAAGTAGGCCTCCCTCCAGCCAAGCATTCAAATAATAATATTCACATTTGCTAAATAGATCTCTTTCCCTCCAACCAACCCTGACATTAGATAGCAAACACATTTAATATATAAACCTATTTCCCTCCCTCCAAACAGCCCAGGCAATAATTTAAATAGCATTTACATTTAACAAATATTACCATTTCCCACAACAATCACAGGCATTAAATAATACATAATCACATTTAATAAATAGACCCCATTTTCCACAAATAGCCCACAATCAATAAATAGCTCCCAAACCACCCCAGCAATAAAAGAAAGGTCCAATTACCCCATTATGAATTCATAGGCCCCGCTATTAAATTAAATTGCCCCACCATCACCCCACAAATAAAACAGCATCCAATAATTAGCCCCCACCTGCACTCCACAATAAAATTAATAACCTACCTCCCACATTATATTAAGAACACTACATTCATTTACTGCCCCCCCACACACATACTGCATTCATTTACTGACCCCCCACACACACACTGCATTCATTTACTGAACCCCACACACACTGCATTCATTTACTGGCCTCAGCACACTGCATTCATTTAGTGGCATGTGGTGCACGTCCCATGTCACTACAGTAGAGAAGCACACAGAGTAGGAGGGAGGGGGAACGGAACAAGGATCCGCTGCGAGCGGGAGAAGGTGGATGGACCCGGGGGAGGGGCCAGCCTCCTAGTCTGTTTGTAGGGACTGGCCCAAAGTAATCTTTTTTTGTCCGGCCCGGGGGTCCTATGCCCCCCTGCCCCATTGCCTAGCACGCCCCTGGCCACAGCCCTAACTTGATGGACAGGCGACACTCCCAACTTGCCTCTAAAAAGGAGTTCTCTGCAGGTGTTCTGTTTGATTATACTCACTGCAAACACACTCTGTCAGCTTGCTGGTAGCCGTGTAAAAGATCCCTCTAAACAATTATAAAATATGTAAGTTAAATCACACTCTATGCTAATAATTTATCACACATTTGTTCTACACCTCATTATCTTTAAACTAAGTGCACTGTTATGCAAATTTAGAATTCTGTCTGCAGCTTTAACTTGCAGAATGTCAGCTAAAGACCTAACTGCTCTCTTAGAGGCCTGTGGAAAACCACTCCCTTTGTCACAGTGTATTGTACTGCATATCTTGCTATCAATCTATCTATAGCACCCCTGATTGATGAGGTTGTGTAATGAAATGCGTAGGGTGGTTTCTCGCACGCTGTATCCATTAATTGTATAGATTGTTTACTTGTCGAACTTCCTGTGATGTCACATCCGTCCTGCACCTGGTTTGGTGTCCCACAGAGAGACTGTCTTCAAGCATCCATTTATGGAGCAGATAAGCGATATTACCTTCATTTTATTGTAAGGGGGTTTTAACCATTCATGTAATTAATTTTTTTTAGACTTTTCCACACATGTGTGGCCACTTGTTGTATCTTGTTATTGTTTCTCTTAAGGTATATTCTCCTTTCCACATTGGATTTCAGTTTAAGTGATATCACTCAGGCAGGCTGAAGAGGGATAAGTAAGGATTTTATGCAGATAAGCCCTGTTTAATTTATCATTTGTCTGCAGTTTATATTTGAGAATTTTATATTATATGGTACCTAGCAATATTACACTATGAGCACACACTGGTTCTATTTGTTTTGTGTAACACTATAAAGGGAAACATAATTAAATAAAATGATTAAGTACTGCTGTAGAACTTTAAGTCACAGAAAGCCTTGTCAGTCATTAACTTATCTAAAACATAAAAGAGTATCTGAGAAGCATTATTTCAAAAGAAAAAAGGTCAAAGCAGGAATTATTGAGGCTATCCAAAAGTGAAAGAAGGCAGGATTTTGAAGTGACATTTCTCCGTTTTGCTCCATGTGCCTTCTCATCTAGGCCGATAATTCTACAAATGGTTTCATGTGGGATTGAGCGTATGCAGGAGGCTACTTCCCACAGTAGAGAGTTGATCACACAATAGGAGCACTTGTGCACAATCTATAAAAGAAACACGCACTGTGTTTGTTGTTTTACACTTTCAATAATG